>NC_063281.1:4787092-5087092 GCF_910591885.1 Bombus terrestris
TTACAACTATTATAAAATAATTAGGCGTTATTTCATTTCAAGAAGAGTCTCTGCTCTATTCATACACACTCATACACATCATATCGATACTCGTGATCTCCTTTATGATGTCCGCTAAAGCTACGTAATCGGTCTTTATTTATTTATTTCGGTGGAAATAGACATCTTTTCCTTCATTGATTTTCAAGAAATCGCGTTTTCACCGAAGAACGCTACCATTCTGCTGTAAGAATCCCTATCATCGAAATCGGATGTCCAATTTACCTCTATCTCGTTATTACCTTTTCTTGCCGTAGCTAAATACTTTAAAACTCTTTTGTCCTATGTTCGATGTATTTTTCCTGAATTTGAAACGAATCGTGGTACTTTCGACGTAACATACAATGCTATACTCGGTTACGTTGTTAGCACTATACTATAGCACTATATAGTACATCAGAGGACCAATCAACTATGAGGTGCTAAAGTATTTTCTATCTCCTTTCCTGATTTAGTTGATGGAGCATCACGTTTTGGTTAGTTTATACCTAACTAAACTACAAAGTTCCTCTTCCATGGTTACCTTCCCTTCACCGCGTTGATACGACTCCATTATTACTCGCTCATACATTATTACTATTTTTTCAGTTCGATTAATCTCAACGTCTTTGTTTTTGTTGTTATTTTATGTTATTTTATATATATGGTTAAATCAACCATGTATATAATATAGCACATAATAGGTTTCTTATTATTTCCATGCGTTTCGTTTTCTATAAACTATAACTTCCTTATGTGTTTCCGTTTCTCATAAATTATACATATTACTATCTACGTCATTTTTATGTTCGTTAGAATTTTATAGATCCTAGAAGTATCGGGAACATCTCGAAGCAAAAGTCTCCACACTTTCTTCTACGCCGATGCTCCTTTCCCTCTAATTTTTCGATATAAAAAGGCTAGTGGTTAAATGTATTCACTCGAAGAAGAGCCTGATGCACACTACGTCACATTAATGTTTTTTTGATACTACTCTTTGATGCCCCCTTTCATGTTTGCGTAAATGCTTAGAAATCGCAGTCACTCAGTAGTGATTGATCAGTATCAATTGCAACAGAACATAGTGTACAGAATACAATACATTATTCTTCGCCATATAGCGTTTGTCCAATTGCAATATCTAATCCAGAGAACCCACGACGTACATCTTTGCCACTTGAGACGTGTCGATTTGTTAATAATATTACAAAGCTTACAACTAAGGCTTTATTTCTACGACTCCCAGCGTTAACCATACAAATGTTGATCCCTGAGCTCACTGCATCAGCCGCAGTTTCGCGCGTTTCGCGAAGAGCTGCGAACAAATTATTTTGTTCTTTTTCTATGTACTGCAACCTGCTCATTTGAAATATTTATACTGTTATTTTTTTAAAAAGTAAAAAGTAAAGGCGGTATTGTACGGTATTGTAATTCAATGGTATTCATATTATGAATTTTTATTTAGATAGTCAGCACATTGAACATCACGTATGGTACATATTTTGTTAACATTTAGGACACCAAATACGACACGTACCCAATTTCGAGACCAACGAAATGATGTTAAAAGACGACTTGTAGAAATCACATAAAAAGTATGTCATCTTCTTTTTGAAATTGTCTCCATGCCTATAACTTTCTAAAATTCTGTATCCATATCTGCCTGAAGAGCCCTGTCCGTATCTGCCGTCGTTATTAACAATTGTTTGACTTCTTCCGGGATTTCCTTTCTTTTTTCGTTCTTTGAAATTCCGTATTTAGCTACTAGAATAGAAGTAGAAAAGCGGTAGAAAAGATCCGTATTTGAATGTAACAAAGATTTCTTCCACGCATGTGCCCCCGATATTATCTTACATTTTTATCGCGGCATTCTAAGGCCTCGTTTGAATACTCGCCTACCGCAGGTAAAACTTTTCCACTATTTGTGGTCCATTAAAATTTTATGCGCAATTACCGACATATAGTTATTAACTATAATGTTTTATGTATAGTACGACAATGTTTTGGCGATAGCCAGAAAATGCTATTTCATTGATTAAATAGATATTAATAGATATTAATATTAATAATATATAAAGGATGAAACAATAAGTTCTTTATTTATATATTTGCCGTTAAATGGGGATCGTTAAATATGCGCCTACCGTCGATTTGTATTCCTATAGGATTGTCTTACGTGGTCAACTTTCAATCCTAAATCCGACCCAACTATAACAGCTTTGTCCAGTTACCTTGTGAACATGTTTCAAATTAAGCTTTCAACTTCTTTGCCATGGAAAATGTAGATTTTAATTTGTCACATTGTTTAATTTCATTCGGAGATTTCACTTTATAATGTTATTAAACGTGAAATCAAAGTTAAAATGTTTAATTGCAAAATTAATCGACTGTAAAAACTAATGCCAGTTAATGTCTTTTTTCAGACAACCAGAAAGAGAACACGTTGTTCCTTTAGTTGGTAACGATATAAATTCAGATTATTATGCCAGCACCACTATTAAACCCGAAGCTGATTATTCTCCTGCTGTATCTAAGTCTAACAATTACTACTACAATCCAAATCGAGCAAGTTCTTCGTCCGATCTTGGCAATTTAAACAACTATTCTCGAAATACCTATCAGAATTTTCCTGTTGCTCGAAATGAACATCTGAAACCAAGCTTTCAATTACCAACGGCCACATCACGAAGTAGTCCAACGGCATATCCTCAATTCGATGGAACATACAACACTGCTAACGGATTCCAATATTATTTGAAAAGGCAGTATCACGAAGAGGAACAAGATTCAAGTGGAGCAAACGTCGGTTCTTTTGGTTACATCGACCCGTTTGGTATTAGAAGGGTAATATATTTCAAAACAGATCCGCAAACTGGTAGATTTCTCCATCAGAAAAATAACAAATACGTAGGATTTGAATCAACTCCGTATGATCTATCGTTACCTAATACGTACAGACGTAACTCAAGATCCACAACGTAATATATTGCTCCAAAGTTCATTTTAAAAAATAATACGGGTATCTTGGACGACATCTTATTGGGATTTTCTTTCTCTTTATGCCTTGTTACTAATATAAAACTGGAAGAAATTATGCTAACCTTTGATGAAATTTTAATAGACGTTAAATAATAATAGGACACGATAATACTTATTTTACGTATAATGCGTATTTCTCACATTGTGCGTGGATAACAAAATTAGCGTGAAAATAGGCTTTTTTAGAACCTAAAAACTTAGTCTGCAATATTACAAAGGAATTGTAAGCTGTAAACGTTGTGCCATGTTAGGTTATTGTAGTACTTATTATCCTCCAATGATACTTTAAACCATGAAAATATAAGGAAACCTATTGCGTCAAATAGTTGAGTTAAAAACTCCATTACTATAAAATAGATAACAGAATACATCGTAGGTATGGTAATAAAAAATTAATAAATTTAAAAACAATACAGTGAAACTCATTTAGTTGCTGATTTATATACAGGATGCGTCACGCAACTGAGACGAATTACATCTTGAATTTGATAAGAGACAGAAAAAGATTGTTTAAGCCAAAGTTGAAAGGTATGGTAATATCTTCCTACGACTTTGCTTGTTTTCTAAGTGCAAATAAGCGCACGAAAAATTTAGGGCACATTTTTCTAAAATGGATTTACATACTCTTTTTACTCATATGTAAGTATTATTTATTAGAATATTTAACAACAAAGTCACGTACTTACTTTATTTTACTTTATTAAAGATGATGTTTGGGTGTTCTGCCTTTATACATATAGTAAGCGTTTCTCATAGATCGTCTCTTTATTCATTCGTAACGAAGTTAAAGTGGTCGCTGTTTATATTTGAAAAATGTAGTTTAATTTGTTCTTCCAAGTCTTCCAATAAATGGATGGACGCGAATATACTTTACGTTTGAGATAACCCCATACAAGGAAGTCAAGAGAATTTAGGTCATGGTGTTGCATCCCCTAAAATACGACATCTGTCAATTGATGTACGCTGTGTATAAGTGACTTCCAAAATTATACTTAATACGATTAAAATATTCTAATATCGAAGTGATGAGAAAGAAATGTTTATTATCTGTAGCGATTAGAAAAATTCACAGTATGGATTCAATACAGAATATTTCATGCTAATGAAAAATAAAGGTTTTCTCTCAGTTTTCTTTTGTTAAAGGAATCTAAATCCTACAATAAAGAATAGCGTAATCCAGCTGGCTTTAACTTTATACTAACTGTATTCTAAAAAATTAGTTAAACATTTATAATAACGCTACGCTGCTAACAATAAAATCTTCCGAATTTCTGTGCTAATTATTCGTTCGTAGTTGACTGTTTGTACTTGAGTTTTCACAATACGCTTTAACATCCGAAGCTATGTTTGAGACAGAAACTTGAAAGTTTACAGTTTAATCTCTCGTAATTATTCTGTAAGTATTGCAAGTCTCAAGAATCAATGTGTGACAGTATATGACAGTGATGGAAGTGTGTAGGTGAAAGTAAAACATGTTCGTTAACTTTTCAGTATGCTTGTTAAAATGAAAAATATCCGTCAATTGACCGTTGACACTTATGATACTGAAAATATTAAAAAAACAATGGCGTTTTATATATATAGCAACATGAATGTGCGTTCAATGATTTTAATCAACATTAATTCATTACGTTATCTATTATGAAACTAAATAAAAACACGTTAAATATTTCAACTCGTTTCAAAGATTCTGATTACTTTCTAGCAACGAATATTTGTTATGTTATATACCATGATTTGTTTATTCGGATGGATAGGATATTTGTCAATGAGCGATTATTAAAACTATAGTAGATTTAAAGCAACCACAAAGACGTGTTTTAACGTGATCTGGCGTTCATTTCCGATAATAATGTTGAAACGTGTTTCCTGCTATTACTGAAACTAATTATTTTGTCCTTATAATACTATTCGATACAAATTTTTATTTAATTTATATATTAAATTATTTATGAATTAAGTAACCAAACTTCTATAATTATATATAGCGATAATAGGAATAAAACTTATCACAATGCATACGATTGTCATAATTCAATCCTTTTTCCAATATGCAAGCGCAAGTATGTATAGCTATCTTCAGAGTTCGGTAAACACAATTGTACGCAAAACTTCAATTTATACGAATTTCATACATTTCATACATACATATATACTGTATTATATATACACATATAAAATACATTTATGTACATATAATATACACATATATATAATTATATAAATTACATATATATAATAGATTTCATTAAACTTTTTATCATTTTCCATTACTCGAACAATATGACGAATAGGGTTACCTACTACAGTTATGATAAAAAAAGTATTAATTTGAGAGCTAGTTAAATTTAAATATTGCAAATTGCTATTAGTAAATGTTACTGTGCTGTATGTGCTGAAGCTCGAGCGGCGTGGGAAGCCGGCAAGAGTATTTTATGAAATACAGTTACAAATATACGGTTGTAATGCAGAAACGAAGCTAACGCAAAGTAGGAACACAAGAGGTTTCTAAATGAACCAACTGTACCAGATCAAAAATAAAGATTAAAATGTTACTTAAGGATCTTAATGGTTATTTCGAATCTAAAGTAGTGTTTGAAGAATTAAAAAGAGGACAACCTGGTAGTGTTCAATTCTCCTCTGTTCTGCGTTTTTCAGCAAAATGGTCAGCACAAGAAAGTAGACTTCTCCCAATATAATATATCGTGCAGTTAGTGTCAAAAGGAAATATTTCTAATCTTCGACATATTAAATTTTGTATACATTCTATTGTCTCATGGAGATTCCTCAAAAATAAAAATAGCGTACAATGTAAAAATTGTCGAAAAGTCGGTCATTCAACGTCACGCTGCAATCACTGATATAGACATGTATAATGTGTGAAATATGGCGTTGTAATGTAATTAAATGTAATTAAGTGAAGTGTAATTAAAAATAACAATAACATCCCAACCAGCATCCTACAGACGATACGAAAACTATTTCGAACTAAAAAAAATAAACCAAAAGAGACGAGATCTCACAAAGAAATGACCGCCCAGAATGTTAATGCAAAAGGCATTGACATCTTGATATCTACTGATAAGAAACGCAGTCCAAATTTTACCAATCTTTACCAATCTGTGTCTTTTATAATGTTCGACTTTTATCTTGATTTCTAACTTATTACCTCAGTCTGCAATACATTACTTCCTATCGTACCAAACCACTTGTACAAACATTTTCTCAATAACTTTAGTGCATTCTTACATATTCCACCGTGTTCAGTCCACCTGTAGTAACATTATATTTCTGTATTTTAAAAAAGCTAAGTACTTAATGAATTTCTTTAATTGCATCTACATATTTTTGCTACAGCTGGCTAGTTGGTTATTCGAAACAGATTGAAGAGATTGAATTGTAAATCGAAATCTAAATTAAAATTGTGTGATAAACTTCAGAAGCATGTGTCGAGTCATGTACACATTATGTTTCAATTTGTTAAGAGAAATACTTACACACCTAACAACGACGCATCGATCTCATTCGCTAACGCTAACTGTATGGCCCTAAGACGCATTTATCAACTACGGAGGAACGAAAGAAGAGAACATGACCTTCCGACGCTTGCGTAGAGTCACGGGCGCCATCTAACAATCATCGTTCGCGGGTGCAGCGAGTGCATGGAATATATCATTCACTTCCGTCAAATACGCAATACATTTCATGCAGGTGAGTGTACATGTAAATACTATACTATGTAATGTTTAATATTCAATGATTTGTATTCAAATACAGTTTCCGATTCTCATTACTTAAACTTTTTATCGTTTTCATGCAAACACAGGAAAACAAAAAGGATAAGTTTCACAAAATAAAAATTAATATATCTATTAAACTAACAGTTTTTCGAAATAAGTAGGTTAATAATTTGTTATAGAGAATCTCAGGCTGCATCGATTAATGTATTAAAAAGTATATGAATCCATTCGGAAGAAACAAAGTTCACCACCGCATAACGTTTACGTGTCCACCTACAGAAAAGCTAATAGCATCGAAATATTTCTTCTTAAAATCACTCAACTTTCATCTCAGACATTTTTCGATATAACTAATAGTATGGAAATTATTTCAGCTTAAATTCTTAGGTGGTTCATCCTATATATTTATGTATTTAATAAAAATTCTATAAGAGTAGAAAACAACGTATCTTAATGTAGACGATATTCAAACCGATGTTTATCGGTTGTAACATAATTGCATAGACGACAAATTAGTCACTGTTAAATAAAATTGGATTGTTATTTCCTTTTAATGTTTCTTTGATTTTTCTGAAAGAAAATATTTTTACAAAATCTTACTATACATAATCATCTTATAGCTCTCTTTCAGCCGTGTTATACCTACCAGACAAAAGAGTTTCCGAGCGATCCACTAACAACAGAATAATCTGAGCTGATCACGTTTCGTGGATCATCCTGTATATTCCATTTGTTAAATGTCACAAATATAACTGTTCGCATATTTTTTTGTACCTGTGTAAGTAAGTATTTCTATTTCTACATTCCGTTACGGAACAATTACATAATTCGTAAAGGTGAAATTCTTAAATGAATAAATTCATTTTCACTAAATATCTACTTTTATACGCATTTTGCAATGATACGATAGCAGGAAACGTTCAATTTCTACAAAATTACCATTTCCCTAATGAGAAAAAGGAAGATATACAATAATACAGAGATTCAAAGTCGCTTCCCTATGTAACATTATAAATAAATGGCCACAAATGTAAATACATATCGAGAAACATGTATACATAGCTTGATATATATCGATAGTTCTGAAAGTAATAAATTTAATAATTTAATGTACTCTGACTGACATGGTACATCATTCAATTTCAATTATAACTATCTAACTGTTTACTTCGCTATTTAACATAATAATCAAAAGACTATTACCACGGGCGAGATGCTACCATCGTGTTTATAGTGTTAATTGGACGTTGATATGTCTATTTTCTTAAAATTCGTTAGACGATCATACTGCTAAATGTGATTCGTTTATTTCGACGAAATTTATAACAAAGATCCAAAGAAACAGTTGCTTTAAACATTTTTTGGGAAAAGATCATTCAGTAACAAGTAATTTTTGTTCAAATGGAAGCCAATATTAGCCAAAATCTTTTAACGAAGGATATTAAGTCTTATACCATAACTTCAAAATTTATCGTATAATAGCTATGATGTATGATTTATAGCCTTTGTTCTAACAAGCAAAAAAATAATTTCAACATAGACAATCAGAAATGTCCTTGAAATCTTGCAAAATGTAGATGATAAAAAGAAGTTTACAGAGTCGATCCAGATTCCAACCTAGATCAGAACAAAGTGTAATTTAATAAAAAGTATAAAAAATAAGATCTATGTTAAATTAATTTTATGGGTGGAAATAGTATCCCCCTTCTGAGATAAATGTCAAACGAACATTTATTATTTTATACGTAGATATTTTTATTACCTTCTTTTAAACATCATCGATCAACGAAGCTTTTAATTGGTTTGCTACTAAATTATTTTACTCTACAATTATTACTTTTTTAATATTTGAGATCGTTAATAACGACAAAGGAAAGCACATTTACATATTTACATATTATTAAATTTATTTTATTAAAATAGTCTTAATTTAAGGACTTAATCGTTTGTTTTTACACTACATGTAGAACGTATCTCAACGATGTTTATTTTTTATTTACTTCATTTTCGAAATTTTCTATCATAATTATCTCGCCGCTCGATTTGCTGATTCAAGGGTTGCTGTTGTCCCTTTTGAGCTGCTTCGCGCGCATCTGCTTCCTGGAATATAATAATAATGCTATTATTCTCATCTCGTTATATCAACTAATTGCAAGACATATAACTTTACTCTAAATTAGTAATTGAAAAAAAATGTATTTGCGTTATGTTTCCTTGTTCGCGACGTTTTAATATCATTATGTATGATTACATCCTCTTACGCGTACTCGCTATATAGGATATTATGTAATTGGTAGTATTACTGGAAAGAAAGTTCTGCGATTTAGTTCTATGATTTCGTAATTCTACGTGAAAAAGTAAATCGAGGACACAGAGTAAGATTTTTTTATACGAGGTATTCTCCTCGATAATAATCAATACATCGTACATGCCTTTACTTTCTCATTTCATTTAACATTCAACGTGATAAACTAATTAAGAAAGCTTATATTTGCAAATTACGATATCGAAGATATATAGTCTGGCATACAGTAACGATATTTAATGTTTATTCAAATGATATTTGTTTCGTGTTTCATGTACTTGAGAAGCGTATAAACCCGCGTTATAAAAGTATTTCTAAATCTATTTCTATACAATAGGCTTGGATATACGCGTATTATCTCATCTGTTAAACTAATAATTCGTATAATTAACGTATGCATTCTTGTTAAATATTTCTTTCGAATAAGAATGAAAATAAAGAGAAAAAGATGTATCGGATATTGGAGTACACGGAGAGGAGACAGAGCGAATGGAGAAAAGAATCAGAAAGTGAAAAAAGGAAAAATCGTGGGACGTGTACCTCTTGCTGACGAATGCCTGCATAGATGAGGTCGAGGCCTTTCTGAATCTCTTCGCTGACTGGCGGTGGCGTGGGAATGTGATCTCCGGTCGCGTGAAAGCCAGTCTCGTCGGCCGTATAATGGATGGTGATCAGCTTCCCTTCGGGACTCGTGTATGAGAAGCTTCCTTGTTGGACCAATGCTTCTCCTTGTTCCTCGCCTTCGCCTACTTTCTTAATGTAACCGCTCTCCTCAGCGATAATATTGTTTCCCGTTTCATAGCTATGAATAATTTATTCACATCAGATTTCAAATCACATTCTTTTGGATTACACCTCCTCTTAAGATGCATACCCGTCGTTATTGTTTCGTGTTGAAATAGAGCTTTCACTTACAAATACATTTTTAAATCTCTATTCTACTATACTGTAAGAAAACAAATAACCAATATACACACATAAAAATTGTTACTTTTGTCGAGAGTGCTACAAACTAACCAAATTTTGATTCATAGAATCTATATCTTGAACTCGATTTAATCGTTAAACTATACTATACACGCAGATGATTATACGTCATTTAAACGGTTTTGTTTCAAAATTGCAAATATTAATACAAATTATTTTCGCATCACGTTGTAAATATGTTATCGTAAAACTTACACTTACACAAGCTTAAAGATTGCGATAAATTTCGATTCTTTATTCTTATTATACATATGTCGTATGTATTCAGTGCATCATACATGTTACATGCATTAATATATCTCTTTAAATGTAGAATGAAAAATGCTTACATAATTAGTGAAGCGTGAAAGTGAAAATCTTAATTGAAGTAAAACCTTTTCCAACTTGTATGCATACGGAGATAATATCATATTTAACGTCACTTTGAACAGTAATTATTTAAACATTACTCAAAAGTAAACATTTAATTATTATTGCGTATAATACTTAATCCGAAATTGTCTAATTTTAAATAACTAATACCGAACACAGGAAAGTAGAAATGAAATATTTCTTCAAGTTGCACAAGCAAGTTCAATTTTGCTAAGTGTAATTATTTTTACTATAGCATAACTATTTTACTAAGCATAATATTCAGTATAATAAAATATAAATAAAATGTACTGCGTAAAAAGGTGTCATACAACGATACTTTGTCATTTCTATTATTTATCTAACTTTCAATGTTTTATTGATTTATAAGTTTCGTAAACTATTTCAAGTATAATCGTAAGTAAAAGAAATAATCATAAAATATAAAATAGTAAAAGTAATGCAAGAAAGTAATAATTTAATAAATCTAAATTATGTCAATTTCATTGTATTCGTGCGTTATTAAACGCCATGATGACGCAACGTTTTATTACTATTAAAATACATTAAACATCAACAAGAACTATAACGAAATTGAAAGAGATTCTTCTATATCGAACGTATACACACACATATGTATAAGTAGTTTCTATTTTAAACTCCAGATTTAAATGCATATGCTTGGAGTTGTATGCGATAAACGAACAACATATTAACTGATCGACGCAAGAAGTTAATTAACAATTGTGATACCTAGCTTTATAAGTTCCATCGTGCTCTTGCTGTTTATTCCAATGTAAAATTGGAATAGGTGTGGTCGTCAATGGACCCCTCCTTTCGTCAGTCGGAGGATTCGATCTATCCTCGTGGTAATTGTTACGAGCATTGTAATTTGAATCTTGCGCTGCTGCTAATCCCACAACTATCGCTATTACCTAACGAAGAGAATCTTTAGTTAGTCAACCTAGTCAACGTAACTATATTTAGCACTCTTATATTTAACAAATGTCATATTGTCTATCGAAAGACGAAGAATTGATAAAAATGGAAGTCTGTGATCGTCACCATCCACGTAGTGTTAGTGAGATGAGTGAAAGTAAGATGCCAATGCGGGTCATTTAACTCCTGACCTACGACGAGTTTGCGGACTCGTCGTCGATTTCGTTTGCTTGGTATTCTTCACAGTTGTTCGTGTCGTAACACAGATTAAAGATCATCCTACTCGTAATTCGAATTTTCAAAAATAATATATACGTTACTTTCGCACGCAAAATGCATACTATAAATATGATAACTTTTTGAAACAGAAACGACGCGGCGACTCAGAATGTACTTGCTTTTTGCTCCTAGTGATTCACGTTTCTAATATAAATTATTATTTGATTTAATAGTAAGCGCTATTTATCTTTCGTTAGTTAAGTGCCGATTTCTGATAATATCAATCGATATTTTCGTCAATTTAAAAAGTACGTGACCGTAACTCGGAAGATCAATAAGAGTTAAAAAAATCTGGTAATTCAACTAACGAAGGACTCGTATTGGTTGATCACCGAACATCGATCATCGATAATAAGAATTTTAGCACTACAATTTCGTTTAATCTTAACGACAAGATATATTGACAAGACAAATTATGTTGTACGAACACCACTTAAAACAGAACATTGTTGATAAAAATATTTCAGCTGTATTATATTGGTTTAGACTTATACAAAACGTAAACGAGTGCAAACGTAAAAATTAAAAAAAGAAAAAAACGTAAAAAATTACTTACAATTGTTTTCATCTTGATGGAAGGGAAAGGAAACACTTTTGAATGAAGAAGATGAGTACTATTACATCCAATCGTTTATGATCCTAAGGAAATAAGGAATTCACCTTTTATACTCTCACCTCATCCCCACTCAACAAGTGATGGATCTCTAAAGATGTTCCACGTAGTTTGTAACAACGATCTTTACATACATGCTATCTTATGCATGTGTATAACGATACCATTCATTACCGTTTTACGCACCCCTTTAACCACTCCTTCCTTGTCCCTTTTTGCAAGGAAAATCAGAATAATCACCGGTACTATTAAAATATTAATTAATTACAAATTTCTATCACTTGGATAGATAAAATTTATGTCTATTATTACACTTACATACATGAAATAATGTTTCCCCTTTATCATTTGTATTTTATTTATATTATATCTATAATTTAAATAATTGTCTCGGTACAAAATAAGTATTATAGCAATGTTAGCGACGTTAATATCTGCTTTTTGTATCTAATATATATCTTTTTAAGACATAAGTACAACGTTAATTTTTAATACAATATAATAAATTTTAATATAATATAATATAACATAATAACATATATATATATATATATATATATACGTATATATGTTATTATTACTACTCATTGGAAATTTTTTATAATGTAATTACATACAGATAGATTTCACTTTTTGAGAAAAATTTGAAGCAAGAATGTTGCGATAACAATAATGTAACAATTTGAGATTATTTATTTGAGATTATATTAGTAGTATTTAAATTTCAGCCTATTGCATCATATGTACGGTCACGACTATCTAAACCATTTCTAAAGCGTAAATCAATAGAAATTGAATTGTTTATCGGTTAAAATTAATATCCTAAATAAAATAAATAATTACAGATGAAAATTTTTAAAAAGTAATTTTCAATGAATTACGGCTAATCGTATACGTCGAACATTGTAATTAAGCATCTCGAAAATTTTTCACTTTTATTGTCTCTATGTACTATTAAATTAGTGATGATTCTTGCAGTGATATAAAAGTCATTGTATGTACATATATATACTTTAGCATAAATAATATCTTTAGTTTTGAAACTAATATAACAGAGTGTCTCGGGGAAAGATATTTTATCGAATACACTGCGTCGAATGTCTAAAATGAATTTCATCCAAGTTTCTCATTTTCTAAAGCTTCGGTGTAAATTTAACTTTTTCAAATAGAATGCTCGATGTTTTTTTAATTATCTTACAATTTCATAGATGATGCAAATCTTTAAGAAAATTTACACGTAATATATATCATATGTTATACATATATATTATACAAATACACGCACACACACGTATATATATATATATGATGTATGTATCATCTCACGAATACCTTCCACCAGCTTAGCCTTATTTACAGTATTTAAAAAAACGGAACAATGCCTACCGTGCATAATAAAAGTTTGTGTCCAGACAAAATACGAATAATAAAATAAAATAGAGTACAATATATAGAAATAGTTAACATTTTTTATTTCCAGGAGAGGTTGTGTCCACTCTACTACTAATAACGGATGTTAAAACGAGGATGTACAAGAAAAAAAGAAAAAGGAAGTTTACTAACACGACCATACAATAATCGACGAACAGTCGGGTTTTAATTTTCCGTATGGATATTGTAATTAAATTTAATAAGAGCTACGTGCTTTAAAGAATATCGAAAATAATGTAACGTAGCAAATACTGACTCTACCGACCACATTGCGTAATTACAAAGATTCTCTAAAATTAAAAAATGCGTGTTGAAAGAAGCGGATGAGGGGAGTAGAAAAAGAATATTTTACATATTCTTCTTCCTTTCTCTATCGAGTGTTTGTTCGAAAATATTGTTTTTAGTAATATATATCGAGGTGTGTCATAGGAATAGAAAATGTTTGTGTAAGAAAATGTATCTTAGAATCAATGTCAATGTTATCAAACGGCTCTCTCCGTATCGGCCCACACGCCTTACTGAGAATGCCTGGAATGGACGCGTATTATGCCATGTGTAAAGGCATCCACGTGCAAGATTATATAAACAGGTCACGGCACTCATATACCGAAGCATAGGGGAAATCGCCTGAAAACTGAGTCGGAACTAGTTGCAAAAAATCAACATGAAAGAGAAGAAGGTTCTTGTTCTTCGCATGCGAGAGATGCTACGAATGTCTGATAGAGACAGAGGCAGTCTATTTATCCCTGTCGATCTCGTAAGAACGAGAACTTTCTTGTCTTCCATGTTGATTTTTCGCAACTCAATTTTTCGACGATTTTTCCTAGCGAGTGTCGAGACCTGTTTATATGATCGTGCCTACGCGGAGGATCAAAGGGACGAGATCACGGAGGATGGCAAGGAGGCCGTTTCCTTCATAGGGATTCACCAATCCTTTCCGAAACGGCGAGCGAGTCGTATCATTTTGTATTCGTTGACTATCGTGACTGTAGTAAAATAAATCACATAGTTACTTTCGATTATATATGTTTCTTACATTTTACATAGGTAATTAAAATTCGTAAACATATCCAATTTGTTCATACAAGTTTAATGATGATATTAATATAAAGAATTCGTGACTGAAATATAACGGAATATGGAAGTTGCATGAATATAATAAAAATTGCGTCTATATTATTCACTATTAATAAACCATATAATTGTTTATAATTTAATCATATTACATATTAATTGAATACCTTTTACGTGTAAATCAATAAAAAACTGATATAACTGCATACGTATGTTACTGTCGACTCCTCTATAGGGGAAAATGCACGTGTCAAGGCTGACGCATTTTCAAGAGTATGAGTATGAGCCGATAGCCGGAACCATAAATGTGTCATCAAGGTTCAGACTTAGGTAGTGGCTTTAGATGATAATACTCTGGCAGACTGAATCTTAACTGTACGCCACGGCGGCTGGTATAATGAGATCTAAACTAAACTCTATGAAATACGATATCTAATATTGGTGATATTTTTCAGTATATGTAGGTATATATCAATCATATATATCATACATACCACACCAAGAATTCATGATTCTTCCCGCAAATTCGTTCAATTTTGCATCCATCAGTTTCTACGATTATTCCAAGACGACCGAATCCCATCGAGGGCTACACATTCGCCTACAGGTGTAAAAAAATTTAAGAGGCGATCCATCAAGCTAAAATATAATGAAAATCAAGAATGAAGAAATTGCGCTTTTGGCTTTGTTTTTTAGTTATTGACAATTAAATATTAGCCGAAATATCCCTGTGCGCGATTGATCCTTCTTACACGAACGAAAATAGGTCAGCCTAAACAGCAGCATGCACAGGGATCTCCAAATCGAACGTTACACGGGCAGCAGCTTACCTCGTACGAGCGTAGAGAAGAAGATTAGCCATTCGAAGATTTGAAAACGTAAACCATCCTGCAGATGAAGAGACAAATCACAGATTAAACCATCGTGAAATTTTTGAGTAGAGAGGATTAATGTTTCCTCTGATCTTTTGCCTTTATAAACAATTAGTAAATAATAGCACATATAAGCAATGTTTATACAAATTTTATATACGCACCACGATCTTCCGATGCGCGGGTGTCCATAAAAAATCGCACATGCATTAATTATTCTTGAGGTGCTATTAAACGTGGTCAAACGCTATCTAGCATTAACTACGTACACTTTCTACACAAATTACTACTGATCGCTGTATATTACGATATTCGCATACATATACATGAAATAAAAAATGAAGAAACCAAAAGAAACTATAACAAAGATTGCTGTTGTATAGTATAATACAAACTTTTCTACAAATGAAACCTGTCCATAATTGTTTTAGAAGAAATTTTTTAGCTATCGATCACATTTCATTTGTTCAAAAGATACCGACGTGCAAAAGCATATGTTATAATTAACCAGTTAGCAACCTATTTTCACATAAAATACATAATGTGATATAATATAAACTAGATAATAACAACAACAATGTATTGCATACTACTGCAATATGATCATATTTCTCACATTTGCAACATCGAAAAGGGCCTAAACCTTCTTTTTCTTCGACACAAATCACTTGTTTCTTGTGTTTCACACACCATTTTTCTCTTGGAATTTATTGAATTTCCGAAGTCATTCAATTGTCGTCTCGTGATCGCTTAATTTCTTAGCAAGGGAAAATAAGTTTATATGATCCATTTTAATCCTTGAGTGACCTATATATATATATATATATTGTAAATTCGACCAATCGCGGGGAGACGCAATCGCGAGGAAACACGTCAACGGGAGTCGTAAATTCCCGTTACGATTATAATAATCGACGCCGCGAGTAGATCGATCCCCTGATTTCCTTTAAGACAATAGCGGTGGTTGAAATGATATAACTCCGTGATTAACAGTGTTATAAATTATATATTTTCCAACAACTTCGTATAATCACACACACTAGTAACGTCGCTGAGTATGAGGATTGCCTTGATCTTGCTCAGATTCTGACTGCCAATCTAATAGATGAAGTCGTCTCGGGTCATAGTAGACGTAGAGATTGATCAAATCCGACTTTGACTGAATCGAATCAACAGAATCAACCGAATGACCGAATGAATAGACTTCGAATGCTTGACTTCGACCGTCTGACTTGACTGAGTGACTTGAACTGACTGACTGACTGATTTTTGGGGATGCGAACCAGTAGAGTTGACCCTCTTGTTGGCGTAGAAGCAGTAGTAGCGGTAGTAGCAATAGGAGCAAGAGGAGCCGTAAGAGCCGTAGGAACTGTAGGCACTGTGAAAGCTATGGAGACTCTAGGCACCGTGAGAACCGTAGGAACTCTGAGAGCCGTAAGAATTGTACGAACTCTCTGTCGGACCCCAGGAACTCTCCGTCGGAACTATAGAAACTCTGAAGTTCGTTCTGATGTGATTACGGAGGAAAGCTCGGTATGGGCGTCCCATTTGAACGAAGGAAGCTTCGTTCGTTGTTCATACTTTTCGTTAGGAAAAGTGAGGACAAGGATCCGCGCTACCCATTGGCTAAGACGTTAACGATTGAAGATGGGAGATGTAAACACCCTACCGGCATGACTCGTGGGAAAATTCGGACATTTCTATTATATAAATGCCTGGTTCTCCCTATCATATAATTAACAGTTTTTCCCGTCATAACTATCAGATTTCTCCGTAATCTTTAAGAACGTTCAATAGACCTAAGGACTTTTTTAAGTACCAGCTATAAACCGAAAATACTTGCAGTATTCAAGGTTCCTGCAAGCTAATGAGACTCGGCTTATGGTGGGGCCTTAGGTTTATCGAGGGTTTCTCTAACGATGCTTGGGCCTTGACGGTCAGACAATAAAGGACGTCGCGCGGACCTTTTCACGCGACATAACATATATAATATTGAATAGTCTCTATTGAATAGTCTCAATCACTTGACAAATCCCTTAAGCGAATTCAATTTTATGTTGACTAGTTTATAATATTTTTGTATTTCATAGTTTTATCGATAAAGTAAAATATAGTATAAAAGTATGAAAGAAGTAGTTAAATAAAGACTCAATTAATGGATTTAACCGACAGACTTAAAGAGAACAGACTTCAAAAAGTGTATGATAAATATAAACAACGCGTACTATTTACATATAATCTCTGAAGGTACAGTTCTAAGTGAATGCACATAAAAGACAGAAAATAGGAAACACGAATGAAATATAGCATAAACATTTCGAATGTCAGTAACTTAAACAGTTCTTTAGAAGTATCTTACAAAGTGTGTACGAAAGCTCTGTTTTCTGTTATTTTAACCAGTATTGTAATCTTATTGTACGTTGTGTCGGTAAAACAGGAAGTGACATTGCAATAGTAAAACGTTTTTCGTAATATCTTGAGTCGTAACCTTTAAGCCACTAAAAATCCTTCTCGTAAATATTGTTTTTGCTATCTTGGTTCTAAAAGGTGCCCATTTTCAGAATTTCAAGCAGATCAAAGCATGGAAGTTTTCAAAATTACAGAGAGCAGCGCTAAAATGGTAAATCATTTTTCACAAAATTTTGGATCCTGACTTTCGAATCGGCAAAAATCCTTCTAGCGAACATTGTTTCAATGTAAAATGAAGCTATTTGCAAAATTTCGGCCAGATCGGGCGAAAGACATGGAAAGCAAACACTCCACTGACCTCGCTAAAGAAATAAAATAGTCAAACTCGAAGATGGTATCCCGCTGGGGGTGACCATCCACGTGTTATTTAGCAATTAAGTTAGAAAAATTTACCAAATGTTTAGCTGGACAAATTGTAAAGAAGAAATTAAATAATAATAAAAAAAAAAAAAGATCGGGTGAAATAGAAAATTTTGAAACGATAACGTTACGTGTGACACAGAAGTGATAAGTGGGTAACACCCAAAACGTGGGACACAAAAAAGCATCGCATGTCGTGTCTATTCTATACCGCGTCTACGATACAAGGAAACAATCAGCACAAGGTTGTGCCAGAGAGGAAATTTTCTCTCTGGTTGTACTAAGTGTCCATTTGAAAGTAAGTTCGATAAGTTTTATTCTCAGGTGGTCAATAAAAATTCACAGAATCATGTCCATTTGAGATTCGTTTATGCGACTCATATGAGATTCTTTGCAGTTTACATTGAAATGCAGATGAAGTACTGTGTAATCATGAATGATCAAAAAATAAGTGCCCTTATTACTGATAAAACTGTTATGAAGAAAAGCAAAACTACGTACAAGGGTAGTTACTATATCAGGATTTGAATTAATCGCAAGGAAGAATTAGGAGAATGTGTATCACTTACAAAGTTCAAACAACAAGTTCAAAACAAGAACAAGTTCAAATTCCAAAAAGCTTCAAATTGAAGATACCCAACAATTCCAGAATTTTATAAGCATGAGTGCAGTACTTCGATTTATAATAAACTAAATTGGACCAATTACAAGATAGGAAAAGATTAGATCGCTAGATTAGATTAGATCGTTAGAATAGGAGAAATAGCGTTAAAAGTCTCCATCTCTGTCAACTGTTTATGTGCATATCTGGTTTTTTAAATATTTCTATGGATTCCCTGTATTTTCGCAAAAAATGTCCTCTAGTTTTGACGCCAATGATTTCGAGATGAAATAAGATCTTGTGTCCGGTATTCTTTTGATGCTCTGCTATGGCCGAATGTATGTAGCTCAGTCCAGATCACCTCTCGTGTTCTTCGAAGCGTGTACTTACATTTTTACCAGTTTTATCGTTGTATATTTTTCCACAGGAACAACGTATTTCGTATATCGATTCGTATATCGATAAATTTCAAGCAAAAGTTAATAAACAAGAGTGTTTGCATGAATGGTACTTGTTAAGCATTCCAATTTGCACAAACAGCATAACAAAATGATCTGAAATTTAATATTTCATAATTTTGGAATAGAATTAACAAACTAAAAGGTTCCAGCGGGGGAAACAAAGAAGTAAACATTTCCAAATTGACAATTTTGTGTTTGTCTATGCCCGATTCTGATACAAATATAGGAAGATCTTTTTCTTTTCATTGAACGAAATACAAACGAGAGGTCGGAATAAATTAAAGTCAGAAATAATTACTCCATTAAGCAGAATCCGATTAGATTTCAGCAATACTAGCGCATATTTTTATAACTAACTCAATAACTAACGAAGTGCTACAACTTTTCAAGAATAGTATGTACAAAAAGGAACCAATACCACAGGAACACGTTCATGTTCTTAAACTCCATGAAACGGATGATAGTGATAATACCGTACTGTTAAACTGGCCTTATATTTTATCTGATTTTGCATTTTATTCATTTTCTGTACTTTGCCCATATTATATATTTGTACATTACGCATACTAATAACTTATGAATAAATGAAATTGTTTACAATATATACAATAAATATATGAAAATATTCCTCCTAACTAACTGTTTTGTGTTTTTATTGAAATTTATTTTATTAATTTAATTTTTAAATTTTATTGAAAGAATTTAACTTATATTAAATGATTTATTATTTATTTCGTTAAAAGAAAGTATTGCGCAAATCTTACCACTGAAATACATTTGAGTGTGCGTGTAACTGTGAGTTACAGACTGTGATTAATCTACAACCTACGACCTACAACCTACGCTGTGTCACTCATGTAACGCATCTGCCCTGTTTCTGCGTCCAGGCTTTCAGGATATAAATTAAAATATCGTACATAAGCACAGCGCAACAGCGGCTTAAATTTAAGTACAATAATAATCTTAAAAAAAAAAAAAATGTAATAATGCATGGCTATGTCGTACCGTCGCGTATCGGTACTTTTGTCTGAACCACCCCACAACCAGAATTCAGCGTTTATTCTGGAAAAAAATCATGTAAAAAAAACTATGTAAAAAACCTGGAAATAAAAAAAAAAAAAAAGAACATGTGACGCATCGCAACGCAACGTAACGCAAGCGATGTGGCTGTAAAATGGTAATGGGGCAACCTTGATAGGAAAAGAGTTGGGTATAGGGACTAGGATTCAGAGGCGTAAATACCTCGAGTATTTCAGAAGGCGATGAAACGCCGTGTGCTTGTCCCTTGCCATGCCATTCAACTCGGAAGAATCCGGCTCGGAAGGATGGTCGAGAAAGGAGCCGAAGCAGCAGAGACAGTGTGTCGGAACTTGAAACATGCAGTATTTAGAAAAAGGCAGTATTCGAGACACATACTTGGCCCGAGATAAAGACCACGGGTGAGACTCGTGATATCCATGTTTAACATGAAATTAGACCACGAGCCTGAGTCGTGATATTCTGGTTTGGCTCAAAATTCGCATCAAGACTCAGACTTATAAGTCAAGTATGACAAGAGCCTAGAGAAGGCTACTCTCGGCCAGAGAGGAGACTCGTCTACAAGTACATAATTTAGCAAAAGTTGAACATTTAGATTAATTTAATGTGTGATCACACTAAATATTTAAATAAATAGACATTTGAATCAGTTTATTTAGAGCGGAAGTAACCAAAATTACTAAACTATATAATGTTTTAAAAGCATAATTCTGTTACTTTTTTTGTTCAATTTTTTAGTAAATAAAATGTTGGCTAACTTACTTTGACATTAAGCTTTAACAGATGAGTAAGAACGTTCCAAATTTAAATCTTCAAAATGTATATTAGAACCTATAATATGATACATGATGTAATATGTATAGGAATAACTTATATAAATTAGTAAGTTTCATATTTTAAGATAAATATTATTCAAAGTAACAACAAGACAAGCTTTAATATGATACCTCACTCTTTCAATTTAGATAACTATGCAAGTCTTTGTACAAACCTTTTCTATGTATTTTATAGCTAAAAATGAAACGAAAATATTATATAAACATACAACTGCAAATATTTTATCAATCGTAATAAAAATATAAAATATGGGAAGAACCATAATGAAATTGCTTTTAATATAATAGAATACAGCAATAAATAAATAATTTAGATATTTTATATTAATTTACTGAATTAACTTGAATAACAGAGTTAAGTTGAGTGAATTAAAATAAATATAAATTGTTTTCCTGCATAACAATTTGATATTATATTAATCCAGTCTTTTTTTATTATTTTCGCATTTCGAAATTTCTCTTGCTTCCTTACGATACAAAGCTCATTTCAACAGTTCCTTCAATTTGCTCTCAAAAGAAATGACCATAGAACCACAAATACCAGCAACAACTAAAACCGCTAAATCACCTCCTATCTATATGGATGCACAGATAATAGAATTATCTCTTAATTATCTCTTTCTTTTTTTTTTTTTTCATAATTTTCTACTGTTCAACTTTGTCACATATTCTTGGGTACAAACCAAAAAATTATACAGAATTTTTAAATAATTTTCCATTGGCAAAAATTCTAATGGAAATAGCTATTCGGTTGAACACAATCTTTTGATCTCGTTAAACTGTAGAAAAGCAATAGACAATATACAATGCGTTTTGCTTGAGGTTTCTAAGATACAATCATATTTTTTAAATATATGTATCATGTAATGAAATTAGAATCTAATTCAAGTGTAAAAAATTTTACTTACTTAGCTCTCACATTCCTGTGAGGGATACATCCTATTGAACTTCTACATAACGCGCGCGCGCGCGCGCGCACACACACACACACACACACACACGCGCGCGTATAGGTTACAAATATATGTACATTAATTTTTTTTATTAAAAACAAATGTTAATGCAGAAAAAAGAATATAGAATAATCTACAAAGGAGGATAATTTATATGGTATTTGCGAGCACAGTTTGGTATAAGCATCTATAATTTATAACATAATTATTATGCAGTATGTAGATGGTGAAGTAAAGTAGGAAAGTTGTTGCCCGGTTAAAAACATTTTTGAATCTTTTTGTTAAATTGTAGGCAAAAGGAATGGACTGGTGAAACTGTAAAAAAGCTGCTGACTAGACTTTGCTTTCGATGACATTTGGATATGTTGTAAAACTCAACGTTTTGAACAACATTTTACTATACATATACGGGCTAAACTCGCTTTAAATGAAACACAGCTGATCCTACTATAGTGAATTCTGCTGATAATCTGTGGCATCAGTATTGGTCGATTGGTTGATTTCTTATTATTTCACGCAAGCTCCTTGCGAGTTTTTCTCGCGGCGACCGGATTGAAAATTCTAACTCAAACCCAAACTTAATACATTGGTAAATTTGAATTTTATTTGAATTATAAGTTATAAAAGACATTTCCTGTAGCTTAGCAGGTATACGTTGTAATATACGGGCTTTTAAATCGCCCGACCGTCCTTTAGAAACAGACGATAAATGACCGACGGCAGCTAAACGCTACTGACACGTAACGTTGGCACAGACCAACGACTACAGCGCCTTTTATATACTTTAATAGTTTATTATAATGGTACCGGTAGTTTTTCGCGAATATTTCAGTAACTAAGCGAACTCAGCTCTTATATGTATAGGAAAATGTTCAAAATATCGATTTCTACAACATATCCAAAAGTGGTCGAAATCGACACTGTAGTAGCGGCACTATACGACAACGAAATCTTCCAACGGTTCCGTCGATACAAAGTATATCACCGAAGCGTAATGAGCCATCGATATTCCTACGATCCTTCCGCCGAATATTTGAAAGCGTACATGGCAACGGATCAAAGAAACATTCGAGTTTTAACAGCAAAACGAGAGAGAGTCGATTTTTAACTGCAAAGTGAGAATAGTCGAGTTGTAACCGAGAAGCGAAAAATGAGTTAGAATTGTACGAAACGAGTTGAAGGCGAGGATTGTTAAATAAATATATTGTTGAACACCGCCGAGTATCTCTTTGGCACCCTACACTTCACACAACCTTACACCAGTGGACCATATAAAATGAAATGAACTTACCCGATCTGTCGCATTGCTTCCGCAAACAAATGGAAAAATTGTTTCGTCTTGCTTGATGTTTGTAGGTTTGTAGGATTCGATAATATATTTTCAAGTACATGTAGTATGTAATAAAATTATAATTCAATTCTATCGTAAAAAGAATATACTTGCAAATAGTTCTCATATTTCTACAAGGAATAGAATTTTTAAACTTGTAAGTCATAAATGTTGTACTTTGCTCATCTACGTACAAAGTATATATATGCATATGTATATTAAATAACATATTCCGATTAAAGACATACTTACATTAATTTCTTTTTTTTTTTTTTTTTGTTATTGACGTTCAACCTTTAATGAGACAAGAAGAATATAAGACAATTCGAGAAAAGCGAGGTTAAGTTTCAACATATTTTCAAGTACAAGTTCGTTCAGCAGCACCGACTTATAACACAGCTATCGTGCAGTATGTAGTAAAATACATTACGAGAATTCTTGCTCGATTAAAAATAGTTTTGTAACTTTGTTGAAGTGCAGAAAAAAGTGTGTTACAGTTGGAGCTGCAGTAATCACGTTTTATTTACCTTCGCTGATACGTCTAATTGGACGGAATGTAGTAAGGTATCTCTCGCATTCTGTAAACCAGGACTTCTTATAGAACTAAAACCCAAATGGAATCGTGAAAATTTTTGGCAACTGTTGCACACCAGAGAAATGAAAAATATCAATCGTATGTTATTATAGAATCACGAAGAATTCAGTGATTGTGAGTTATTACTCCACTTAACTATTAAGCACCAGATTTGTACAACAAATAAATAACAAAACTGTAAATGTAGCAAAGAATTGTTCAAAATTAAGCTTCTTTGATTTATTACCGATTAATGATTTATTTTGTATATTTATTTTATGTATCATTTTATCTATATAACTGAATAGAGTTGTATGCACAGACTAGAATTTTGTGCACAACGGATGGTCCATTTAAATAGTCCTGAAATAGCCAAAATGTTACGAATGATATTATTTTATAATTCGGATTATTTTCAATCGTTGCTGAAACATTTATTTCGTCCGCCTCAGACCAAGCACGAGTTCGGCAATTTTCCTACTTTTGCACTTTTTCGACGTTCAAAAAAAGGAAAATCACTTTTTTGCGCCTAATATGGAGACGAGTAAGTGTCTTCTCAGCATCATAAACGATTTCGGTCTAGTAGGATAACGTTCATGAAATTTATCACAAACCTCGCAATAAGATAAACATTCGTCACAACGAAGCAGTACAAACTCTACTTTCTCGTTAGTTGTAAATAACATTATCACTAACTAAATGTTTTAAAGCGAAACAAAGTGCTACAATATACAAAGACACTTTCCTGTACTACCGCGCAAAAAGAAAACAAATGCACGAAGATATCTATTTCAGATATATTATCATATTCGTGCACTAACAGTACGAGTTTGTAATATTCAAAGCGAAATATCTCCTAAACAAATGGTTTCTCGATATAATTGGTTTAAATATCATTTTTTAAGGAATACTGAAAAGAAAACACTGTTGGCCTTCGTATGTTCTTTATGCCATAGTCTATAAAAAGATTAATTGTCTCTCGAAAGAGAACAGCTTTCGCTTGAAACAGTTTTTCATATTTTTAATATTTTTCATATTTTTAAGAACATAATAACGTATATACGTATAAACGTGACTGTTATGCCGAACCGAAATATTGTACGTGAGGTGTACAAAATGTGATAGGTGCCAAAGAAACACTCGGAGATGTTTAAACAGTATATTTATTAGCAATTCTCGCTTTCGACACTTTACGTAGAGCTCGCGATTACAACTGACGATTTACACTTCTCGGTTACAACGCGACTGTTAGACAATGAGTTAAGATAGCGATTGAGCAGAGTGCGCGATATAAGTTAAGATGATGATTGCTCATGAAACGTCCAGGAACTATGATGATGATGCTGCGGAGGTAAACTATGATGGCTGTGTCTAAGGGTAGGAGACAATCGGATTCGTTAAGGAAAGTTTTCGTTAGGAAAGTGAGAGAAATGGAGATCGCTGTTAATTGGTTAATCTACCAGGTTGACGGGTGAGGAAGAATGCTACCCGCCCTCGAGAGAAAGTTGCTGGCAGGAAGCATCATACGTGAGACAAACCAGATTTCCCGTATCTTTCCGGGATAGATAATAAATTAAGGAATGCTAAACTAAAAGATATTTGTTCGGTTTGAAGGACCTTAACTAGAGAAATCCAAAGATTTATGGCGGGTCCTTAAGATAGTTGAAAATATGCAATGAAGATATTTAGATATCTGGCAATCATCTTGTTCGAGAAATAGAGTCTGCTTTGTGTAGCAAGTCACGGGACAGAAACCGTTGAAAGGTTTATTGTATATTAATTTTTTATTCAGTAACATCGTACAAATGTTAATGAGGGGAAAAGAACATTAATAAATCTAAGAGACAGAATAATTTATACATATATTTGCAAGTATAAGTTGATATAAGTAGCTATAATTTAGAATGTCATTATTACGCAATACGTAGTAAAGTGCGCGGTTCAGAACATTTGAATTTTAACGATATATTAAATTATAGAAAAATGTAGAATATAGAAAATGAAAAATTGGCTATGGTATTTGAAAGTATTCGCGTCTTCTTTGACATTTGCAGGTTTCTAGGATAAAATGATATTTTTTAAAGAATGTATTCATGGATATGTTTCTACAAGAAATACTATTAAATTACACTGGGTCATAAATAATATATAATTTATTTACTCATCTACGTGATACGTATATACGTATAACAAACATATACGTGTATTAATTTAATACCATTTAATATTAAATATCACTCGACAAATGATGTCATGATACATGCTTCGGCGGATACTACGAATAGACAAAGGCCAAATGACATGCACTAGTGAGAATTCTGAATTTCCATACGTACTTTGAATTATTTTTCCAGCTGAGAGAATCTCAACTTGAGAACAGTGAGCAAGAATGATAAACCTTTATCGATAAATTAAAAGGCAGCAACGTATAAGAAACTCTTTCTGATCAATGTCAAGCATCGACTCTACGAGAAACCATTTTATGTCTCTATTATTATCTTATTATTATCTATAAAACACTTTAATTCGCGCTTAGTTACCATGCAAAATGGAAGATTTGATTAAGAGGAGAGTGATAGCTAAATCGAGCGGTCACTCGATTTGTCAAACAGTCAGAGATAGAGGAGACATTTTTTTTCTTTTCTTTTTTATTTATTAGAATATTTACAATCAATTCTCGTTGAGAATTTTCAGTAACTTAGTTTGGCGTGATACAATGACATGGATTATAATAATTTTATATCGTTGGTTCTAGTAGAAACTAAGGATTTAATCTAGAGGGTATTTTCTTTTTAGTCTGCGGATCTGGTCCGTCGTGTCCAGTAGTTGGGTGACTAGTGGGTTGTGGTGGTTGTTGACTCTTGTGTTATGTCTGCTTCTGAACTTGTGTATTTCATCTTTGACTGTAGGTATCTTGAGGTCACGGTGGATTGTTTCGTTGATAACATACCAGGGTGCATTTAATAAGGATCTTAGCGTTTTCGATTGGAAGCGTTGGAGTATTTCAATGTTGGAATTACTTGCTGTTCCCCATAGTTGGATTCCGTAGGTCCAGACAGGTTTTATTACGGCCTTGTAGAGGGTTATTTTGTTCTGTATGTTTAGTTTGGAGCGTCGGCCCGTGAGCCAATAGAGTTTTCTTAGTTTTTCCTTTAATTGCTTTGATTTCTCTGAGATATGTTTTTTCCAAGTTAGCCTCCTGTCCAGGGTCATGCCTAGGTATTTTACGAAGTCCTTGCTTGGGATTATTGTGTTGTTAATGGTGACCTGGGGGCAGGTTTGTTTTCGGAGCGTGAAGGTTACATGAGAGGATTTTTTTTCGTTTATTTTGAAGCCCCATTTTTGGAACCACTTTTCCATGGAGTCGAGACTTCGCTGGAGAGTGGATGAGGCAATTGCCGGGTCTGCGTGGGTAGCTAATAGCGCTGTGTCGTCGGCAAATGTTGCTATTGTTACCTCGTTTGATGTGGGTAAGTCGGCAGTGTAGATGGAGAACAGTAGGGGTCCGAGGACACTACCTTGGGGTATGCCGGATTCTATTGGGAATGTTGCGGAAGAGGCGCCTAGGCATTTAACTATGAATTGTCTGTTGGTTAGGTAGGATTTTAAGATGGAGTAGTATGGATGGGGTAGGATCTTTTTGATCTTGTAGAGTAGCCTTTCATGCCATACTTTGTCGAATGCCTGTTGGATGTCTAAGAATACCGCTGAACAGTATTTTTTCTTTTCAAGGGTTTGGCTGATCATGTGGGTTATGCGGTGGATTTGCTATACTGTTGAGTGTTGTTTTCGGAAGCCGAATTGGTGGTCAGGGAGTGTTTTCAATTCTTCTAGGAGTGGGAGGAGACGATTCGTGAGCATCCTCTCGAATAGTTTAGACAGGGTTGGTAAAAGACTGATTGGGCGATAAGAGGTGGTTTCATATATTGGTTTACCGGATTTAGGGATGAGGGTGATTAGTGAGATTTTCCAAGCCTTGGGAAAGTGTTGAAGGCGGAGGATAGCGTTAAAGATTGATGCGACGAGTGCAATCCCTTTTATGGGAAGTTCCTTGATTGCTTTATTTCCTATTAGGTCGTGACCTGCTGCTTTCTTGGGGTTTAGGCGACTGATTGCTTCTTTAATCTCTGCAGAAGTGAAAAGGGCTTAATAGGAGGGGACATTTGGAAGGGAGTGTGCAGGTATTCGGTAACGTCTGCAGCAGCTGTGGAGGAATGGGGTTTGAATACTTCAGACAAGTGTTTGGCGAATAGGTTGGCTTTTTCTATAGGGCTACGCGCCCATCCGCCTTGCGGGCGGCGGATTGGAGGTATTATTTGTGGGGGGCGCGTGAGTTTCCTGGAGGCCTTCCATAGTGAGTAGTTGGAGTCGGCTGTGGGGGACAAGCTGGCGAGATATTTGTGAAAACAGTCATTATTGTAGTTTTTTATGGTTTTGGATAGTTTTCTAGTTGCGTTGTTTAGTTTGCGTTTGTCCTCCGGTGTTCTATGGGTCTGCCATACTCTTCTTAGTCTACGTTTTTCTGCTATTTTTTTTAATATGTACTGGGGATATTCGTGTTTGCTGATGGACGTTATTGCCGGTGTGGAGAAGCGGATAGCGTTTATTATGCTCGTGTTTAGGTATTCCGTGGCTGCTTCGATTTCTTCATTGGTTTTTAGTGAAGTTGAGGCTGAAGTTGTGTGTGTGAAGATTTCTCTAAAGAGCTGCCAGTTGGTGTGTTGGTTATGAATGGAGCCATTAGGTGTATTCTCGATGATAGTTGAACTGACTGTTACTATCACGGGGGAATGGTCAGAGGAGAGATCAGCCGAGGGATTGATTTGGACGTGTCTTGACGAGATATTTTTAGTTATGAGGAAATCAAGGAGATCGGGTGTTTTGTTTGTGTCGGTGGGCCAGTGTGTGGGTTCGTATGTGGTAAGGTAGTTGAGGTTGTTGGTTATTATGCTGTTGAGGAGGTTTTTGCCTCTTACTGTGACCAGTCTGCTACCCCATTGGGTGTGTTTAGAGTTGTAGTCTCCTCCGGCTATGAATCTGTTGCCCAGGGTGTCCAGGAAGTTGTCGAAGTCTTCTTTGGCGATGGAGTGTCTGGGAGGGCAGTATACAGCTGAAGTGGTGATTGTACCATGACAGTCTTCTATTGCTACGTTTGTTGCTTGGAGGTAGTCTTTCTGGAATGGTTGAAGTTCGTAGTGCTTGATGTTTGACTTGATTATGATTCCGGTGCCGCCGTGAGCCTTTCCGCTGGGGTGTTGGGTGTGGTAGAAGTCGTAGCCGTGTATTTTGAGGTAGTTTTTGTCGGTGAAGTGGGTTTCGGATATGAGCATCACATCGATTTGCTGTTGTTTTAAGAATAGTTCTAGCTCAGATTTGTGCTGAGCTAGACCGTTGGCGTTCCACAGAGCTATTCGCATTGGTTTTATTTTGCTTCTGTGCTTATGAATTTGTCCATGAAGAGTGTGAGTAGTGACAGCAAGTTGTTAATTTGCTCAGTTTGCTTCTCGATAAGTTTATCGAGTCTGGTAATGTTGTCTGTGCTTTGTGGGGTGGGAATTCTATTTTCTGTGTGTACACTGTGTGTTTTCGAGTTGTATACGTTTCCTTGCGTTGCCTGCGCATAGGATGATACTGTTGGTGAGGTGAGTTTTTGGGGTTTAGGTTCTTGTATGTTTATGTCCTTGGGTCTCAGTTTTGGATACTTTATATTATGTAGCGATTTGTAGGCTGAGCATCCTTTGTAGTTCGCAGGATGCTCTCCTTGACAGTGAATGCACTTAGCGGGGGTTTCAGGGGATTTAGTGCATTGGTCAGTGGGGTGATTACCTGCACATTTTACGCACCGGAAGTTATGACTGCAGTATTTCTGCGTGTGGCCGTACCTTTGGCACCTTTTGCATTGTATTATTTCTTTCTTTACAAGGGGTGGCTCGAACTTAACTATGGAGTTCATCAGCCGATTGATATTGTAGATTTCTTTGTTGTTTGTTTTTTGTTTTAAGTCTATAAAGAATAAGGATAGTGGGTTTTTTGTGATTCTATGCCTAATGTTGCTGATATTAGTTACTTCGTGGCCGTGGTTTGACAGTTCGCACTTTAGTTCGTCTAGATCGACTGAGTGATGGATGTTGCGTAGCACCACTCGAAATGGTCTTTCTTGTTTGAGCTGGTATGTGTGAAATTTAGCGTTTAATGTTTTTAATAGCTTGGTTAACTTTCTATAGGCGTCTGGGTGGGTCGGCAGTATTTTCACGTGGTTGTTGTTAATCTTTAACTTGTAGTCCTCTTTGCTGATGTCTTTTTCGATAGTCTTAATCATTGACTAAATGTCGATTACGTCGTTTATGAATATCGGTGGGGGAGGGGGAATTCTTTGAGTATGGAGATTGTTTACCTTTTCGGTTGTAATCATGGAGTCTTCCGTGGACTCCAGTATTGAGAATCTATTGTAGGTGGTCACTTGGCTGGCTGATGGTTTGGTTTGATTCTTGTTTACGTTTGTCTTGGTCGGTTCGAGCTTTCGTTTTTTCGTGTGCTGGTCGTTTACCAGGATGGATGTGTTGCCCTCTTGCCACGGGGGAGGAAAAATGGCGGTGTGATAATTTAGCTCCGGGGAGCCTGTTGGAAATGATAGAGCCATCATCGAGCTAGTTAATTCAGTGTGAAAGAACTAGTCGAGAGGCTGTTAACCCCTGGCTAGGTTAGTTGGATTCGCTTTCGACAGATGGGCGTCACGTGGAGTTTTGTGAACTTCACAGGGCACTGGACACACGTCTGCACGTCTCGGCACTCAGCAGCAACTGGATGGTCACGTGCTGCTTTGTGGACTTTGCCGGGCACTGGACACACGTCTGCACGCCTCGGCACTGACGAACGAACTGTCTTCGATGTTGTTGTTTTGATTCTGGTTATTTGTGAGTGTTGGTTGGCTAATATTTTGGGTTACTTGCGCGTAGCTTCGGTTCCCTTGGGGGTTAATGCTTCTGATTATGTCATTAGGTACGTATTGTGCTGTCAATGTAGTCTCGTTAACCGTTATACTTTGTCGTGGTTGGTGGTTGTTGAATGATCTATTGCCAAGTGGTGGAAACAGTTTACGTTGTAATTGTTTTCTTACTTCACATCCTTTATAGCTGGCTGGGTGGTTTCCGTTACAGTTGTAGCATTTAACTTTTTCTATTTTTCCAGAATATGGGCAGTGTATAGTTAAGTGATTTTTTGCGCACTTGACGCAAGCTGGGCTTCTGTTGTAATAATTTTTAGTGTGTCCGTATTGTTGACACCGCATGCATTGAGGTATATCTTTTTTGTGTCGTGGTGGTTCGACTGTTACTATTGTGTTTAGTATTTGTTTGATATCATATATTTCCTTGTTATTGTTTCTGGGTTCCAGTTCTATTAAGAATAGCGGTAGTGGTTGCTTTGTGTCGAATCTTGTTATATTGTTTATTGTTCTTGTTTGATGACCAATTTTAGCTAACTTATCGCTTAGTTTATGTATGTTCGTTTTAGGATGCAATCCTCTTATGACAATTTTATAGCTCCTTTCAGTTTTAAGCTGATACGTGTGGTAGATAGCATTTTTTTCTTTTAATGCTTTTATAACTTTCCTAAATGTTTCTGGTGTGTTTGTTTGTATTTTTACTTGTTCCAATTTTGTTTGCTTTATTGTGTAGTTGTTTTTCTCATCTAGATTATTTAGTAGATCGATGAGCGGGTCTATTATTTGGGCCTCAACAAAGATTAGTGGTGGTTTTGTAATATGATTTGTTTGGATAGTGGTTTTATTTACGGGGTCAGCGTCTATTTCTTCCGTTAGTGAGCTGAAGGAGTTACTTAATGGTAATTCTTGCAGCCATCGCTGCTTTTCTGTGACTGGGTTTCCTATGGCACTTATGTCTGTAGTTGTTTTGCGTTTTTTGCTAGCCTTCGCTAGCTTCCAGCTTTCGTCCGCCCAGTTGTAGCATGACTGTGATTTGTTGGGTTTGCTGTCTGAGTACTGCGTTTTGTTCGCTTATCATTCTGGTTGGCATTTCGGTGTTCTTTATGGATTGTTTGAGCAGTTCTTTGATTTCTGCAGTGTCATTGTTACTATTGCTGTGGTATTGGTTGTGTGTATGTGTTGATTGGCTGGTTATTTGAGCATAGCTTAGACCACCAATGGTGTTGGTGCTGATAGGTTTGGTGTTTATTGCTTGCTCTGTATTTGGTAATATTTCAGGTTTTGTGCTGTCATGATGGGCTTGTGTGTTAGTGCTTGTCCTGCTTCGTAGGGGCGGGAACAGTTTACGTTGTAATTGTTTTCTTACTTCACATCCTTTATAGCTGGCTGGGTGGTTTCCGTTATAGTTGTAGCATTTAACTTCTTCTATTTTTCCAGAATATGGGCAGTGTATAGTTATGTGGCTTTTTGCGCACTTGACGCAAGCTGGGCTTCTGTTGCAATAATTTTTAGTGTGTCCGTATTGTTGACACCGCATGCATTGAGGTATATCTTTTTTGTGTCGTGGTGGTTCGACTGTTACTATTGTGTTTAGTATTTGTTTGATATCATATATTTCCTTGTTATTGTTTCTGGGTTCCAGTTCTATTAAGAATAGCGGTAATGGTTGTTTGGTATCGTATTTGTTTATGTTATTTATTGACCTTACCTGGTGTCCGATTTTTGCCAGTTCTTCACTTATTTTTCCGGTATTTGTTTTTGGGTGTAGTCCCCTGATTACTGCTTTGTAGCTTTTGTCGGTTTTGAGCTGAAAAGTGTGATATGCTGCATTTTTTTCCTTTAGTGATCTTGTAATTTTTCTGAATGTTTCTGGGGTGTTGGTTTGCACCTTCACCTGGTCTATTTTTATTTGTTTGATGATATAGTTGTCTTTCCCTGCGATGTTGTTTAGTAGTTCGATGAGGGGGTCAATTATTTTTGCGTCTACGTATATCGGTGGTGGTTTGGGAGTACGGTTTGTCGGACTTCCCGTTGGGTCCGTTGCTGCCTCTTCTGGCAGTGCGCTGAATGGATTGTGCAGCTTGATATCTTGTAGCCATTGTTTTTTTTCATATGTATCAATTTTCCTCGCGCTTGCGAGTGGGGTTACCTTCCGTTTTTTGCTGGAGGTTGCCACCGTCCAGCTTTCTTCCTGGTGTATTGACATGTTTTGCTCCACGTCGGATTGTGTTGTTTCCATAATATCATCATTTTTCTCTACATATGTAGAGTCTGTAGCTTTATTTATGAAAAATGTTTCACCGGAGTTAATTATTTTTATTGGTGGAATCTGCATGATTCCACGTTTTGTCTATTTTTGGCGTTAACTTTGTCCCTTTCTCTTCTCCCTTGCCGCACCTTCACTGGAGCACTGTTTCGCACGTCCGTTTAGGTCGCCTGCACTGATTAGTCAAACTTGAAGATACTATCCCGCTGGGGTAGCCATCCATTTAGCAGTTAAGTTAGAAAAATTTACTAAATGTCCAGCTGGACAACCTGTAAAGTACAAATTAAATAATTATAAAAAAAAAGAATTAAAAAGAAAACACTACGTCACCTGTGTAACCTATTTTCCTGCCTCGTTCTCCAGCTTCTAACAATTTCAGGCGATCCAACACAATCAGGAAACAACACAATCCGACGTGGAGCAAAACATGTCAATACACCAGGAAGAAAGCTGGACGGTGGCAACCTCCAGCAAAAAACGGAAGGTAACCCCGCTCGCAAGCGCGAGGAAAATTGATACATATGAAAAAAAACAATGGCTACAAGATATCAAGCTGCACAATCCATTCAGCGCACTGCCAGAAGAGGCAGCAACGGACCCAACGGAAAGTCCGACAAACCGTACTCCCAAACCACCACCGATATACGTAGACGCAAAAATAATTGACCCCCTCATCGAACTACTAAACAACATCGCAGGGAAAGACAACTATATCATCAAACAAATAAAAATAGACCAGGTGAAGGTGCAAACCAACACCCCAGAAACATTCAGAAAAATTACAAGATCACTAAAGGAAAAAAATGCAGCATATCACACTTTTCAGCTCAAAACCGACAAAAGCTACAAAGCAGTAATCAGGGGACTACACCCAAAAACAAATACCGGAAAAATAAGTGAAGAACTGGCAAAAATCGGACACCAGGTAAGGTCAATAAATAACATAAACAAATACGATACCAAACAACCATTACCGCTATTCTTAATAGAACTGGAACCCAGAAACAATAACAAGGAAATATATGATATCAAACAAATACTAAACACAATAGTAACAGTCGAACCACCACGACACAAAAAAGATATACCTCAATGCATGCGGTGTCAACAATACGGACACACTAAAAATTATTGCAACAGAAGCCCAGCTTGCGTCAAGTGCGCAAAAAGCCACATAACTATACACTGCCCATATTCTGGAAAAATAGAAGAAGTTAAATGCTACAACTATAACGGAAACCACCCAGCCAGCTATAAAGGATGTGAAGTAAGAAAACAATTACAACGTAAACTGTTCCCGCCCCTACGAAGCAGGACAAGCACTAACACACAAGCCCATCATGACAGCACAAAACCTGAAATATTACCAAATACAGAGCAAGCAATAAACACCAAACCTATCAGCACCAACACCATTGGTGGTCTAAGCTATGCTCAAATAACCAGCCAATCAACACATACACACAACCAATACCACAGCAATAGTAACAATGACACTGCAGAAATCAAAGAACTGCTCAAACAATCCATAAAGAACACCGAAATGCCAACCAGAATGATAAGCGAACAAAACGCAGTACTCAGACAGCAAACCCAACAAATCACAGTCATGCTACAACTGGGCGGACGAAAGCTGGAAGCTAGCGAAGGCTAGCAAAAAACGCAAAACAACTACAGACATAAGTGCCATAGGAAACCCAGTCACAGAAAAGCAGCGATGGCTGCAAGAATTACCATTAAGTAACTCCTTCAGCTCACTAACGGAAGAAATAGACGCTGACCCCGTAAATAAAACCACTATCCAAACAAATCATATTACAAAACCACCACTAATCTTTGTTGAGGCCCAAATAATAGACCCGCTCATCGATCTACTAAATAATCTAGATGAGAAAAACAACTACACAATAAAGCAAACAAAATTGGAACAAGTAAAAATACAAACAAACACACCAGAAACATTTAGGAAAGTTATAAAAGCATTAAAAGAAAAAAATGCTATCTACCACACGTATCAGCTTAAAACTGAAAGGAGCTATAAAATTGTCATAAGAGGATTGCATCCTAAAACGAACATACATAAACTAAGCGATAAGTTAGCTAAAATTGGTCATCAAACAAGAACAATAAACAATATAACAAGATTCGACACAAAGCAACCACTACCGCTATTCTTAATAGAACTGGAACCCAGAAACAATAACAAGGAAATATATGATATCAAACAAATACTAAACACAATAGTAACAGTCGAACCACCACGACACAAAAAAGATATACCTCGATGCATGCGGTGTCAACAATACGGACACACTAAAAATTATTACAACAGAAGCCCAGCTTGCGTCAAGTGCGCAAAAAATCACTTAACTATACACTGCCCATATTCTGGAAAAATAGAAAAAGTTAAATGCTACAACTGTAACGGAAACCACCCAGCCAGCTATAAAGGATGTGAAGTAAGAAAACAATTACAACGTAAACTGTTTCCACCACTTGGCAATAGATCATTCAACAACCACCAACCACGACAAAGTATAACGGTTAACGAGACTACATTGACAGCACAATACGTACCTAATGACATAATCAGAAGCATTAACCCCCAAGGGAACCGAAGCTACGCGCAAGTAACCCAAAATATTAGCCAACCAACACTCACAAATAACCAGAATCAAAACAACAACATCGAAGACAGTTCGTTCGTGAGTGCCGAGGCGTGCAGACGTGTGTCCAGTGCCCGGCAAAGTCCACAAAGCAGCACGCGACCATCCAGTTGCTGCTGAGTGCCGAGACGTGCAGACGTGTGTCCAGTGCCCTGTGAAGTTCACAAAACTCCACGTGACGCCCATCTGTCGAAAGCGAATCCAACTAACCTAGCCAGGGGTTAACAGCCTCTCGACTAGTTCTTTCACACTGAATTAACTAGCTCGATGATGGCTCTATCATTTCCAACAGGCTCCCCGGAGCTAAATTATCACACCGCCATTTTTCCTCCCCCGTGGCAAGAGGGCAACACATCCATCCTGGTAAACGACCAGCACACGAAAAAACGAAAGCTCGAACCGACCAAGACAAACGTAAACAAGAATCAAACCAAACCATCAGCCAGCCAAGTGACCACCTACAATAGATTCTCAATACTGGAGTCCACGGAAGACTCCATGATTACAACCGAAAAGGTAAACAATCTCCATACTCAAAGAATTCCCCCTCCCCCACCGATATTCATAAACGACGTAATCGACATTTAGTCAATGATTAAGACTATCGAAAAAGACATCAGCAAAGAGGACTACAAGTTAAAGATTAACAACAACCACGTGAAAATACTGCCGACCCACCCAGACGCCTATAGAAAGTTAACCAAGCTATTAAAAACATTAAACGCTAAATTCCATACATACCAGCTCAAACAAGAAAGACCATTTCGAGTGGTGCTACGCAACATCCATCACTCAGTCGATCTAGACGAACTAAAGTGCGAACTGTCAAACCACGGCCACGAAGTAACTAATATCAGCAACATTAGGCATAGAATCACAAAAAACCCACTATCCTTATTCTTTATAGACTTAAAACAAAAAACAAACAACAAAGAAATCTACAATATCAATCAGCTGATGAACTCCATAGTTAAGTTCGAGCCACCCCTTGTAAAGAAAGAAATAATACAATGCAAAAGGTGCCAAAGGTACGGCCACACGCAGAAATACTGCAGTCATAACTTCCGGTGCGTAAAATGTGCAGGTAATCACCCCACTGACCAATGCACTAAATCCCCTGAAACCCCCGCTAAGTGCATTCACTGTCAAGGAGAGCATCCTGCGAACTACAAAGGATGCTCAGCCTACAAATCGCTACATAATATAAAGTATCCAAAACTGAGACCCAAGGACATAAACATACAAGAACCTAAACCCCAAAAACTCACCTCACCAACAGTATCATCCTATGCGCAGGCAACGCAAGGAAACGTATACAACTCGAAAACACACAGTGTACACACAGAAAATAGAATTCCCACCCCACAAAGCACAGACAACATTACCAGACTCGATAAACTTATCGAGAAGCAAACTGAGCAAATTAACAACTTGCTGTCACTACTCACACTCTTCATGGACAAATTCATAAGCACAGAAGCAAAATAAAACCAATGCGAATAGCTCTGTGGAACGCCAACGGTCTAGCTCAGCACAAATCTGAGCTAGAACTATTCTTAAAACAACAGCAAATAGACGTGATGCTCATATCCGAAATCCACTTCACCGACAAATATGAAACATGGAATGACGAAATATAGAAACTCTAATACGGCACAATTACTACCGAATTTACTAGAAGAATGGAATAAAGTACTACACGGCTATATTATACGGTCAATCCAATTTATGCAGCATCGCTATGCTATTGTTGTTGATCCAGAAGGCATGGCTACAAAATATTAATTACGATATGTTACATAATGTACCACAAAATTTTTACATAATCAGAAACAAGCATTATTTTTTCATTAATTAAACTGACATATGAGGAACATATGCGGAATAAATAGCGTTGACTTTTCTTCTAATATTCCATCGCGTCAATATGTTCTTCTATACCACATTGACAAGAGTTTTTTAAGATTTCTCTTCTGGAAGAAAAATTGCAAAAACTAACTGTTTTTACGCGACATGTATCTTTTTTGTTTCTCTTGCTCCTTGCTCCTTTATTCTTGTTCTTTTATTTCTATCTCTTTCTTCCTCTTCCTTTCCACGTTTTCTCTTCTGTAATACGTAATCGTAACGGAGGGGAGCATAAAAGTAGCGTCGATGAAGTGACCAGATATGGTAAGAAGAAGCAGTTATTATCCTTATTTTGTGTGAAACGAACTGAGCTTACATTCCATTTCGCGATACGATTCACGAAACCGAAAAGGAGAAAAGAACTCCGCGAAGATATAACGACGAATTTCGTGCCTTTCCTGCAATTACGGACTGCCATCGCGCTTATTTTATGTACCATCGGTGAGGTGAGAACAAATATTTAGTACGCTGCTGTTACAATTTGGAGAAACGAGGCCGTCAACGGTAATTAGTAAGAAGAAGAGAAAAATAACCGAAAAAGGGAACAGGGAAGATCAAGTAAGTGGAACTCACTTTGACGTATACAAGGTGGTAGCAAATTTTACATTTCGTATGTTTGAAGCGTGCTGGCGTAGCACGGCTTTTCAGTTAAGGACGGCCGATTATCGGTACCAAACTTCCTATAAAACGAAACAAGACACGTCGATGCTTGAGATATGTCAATGAACGATAGAGTGTTTAACCCCTTAACCTACAACTACGGGCATAGCCCGTAATACGATGATCGGGACAAACATAAATATTACGAGCATAGCCCGTAATAGGTGATTGAACCAAACGTAAATATTACGGGCGTAGCACGTAGTAGATACTACACAAGTCGAGCGAATGGCTCAAAGGCTGCGCGATCTTATTTACGTTTTCGACTCAAAATTCTCAAGCGTAAATCGTAGGTTAAGGGGTTAAGTTGAACAGTTATATTTGATATGTTAATTCGACAAGAGTAGTATATAAAAAGAACAAAGGTAAATGTGCATCTAGTGCTAGGCAACATTATATTTAACTATTATATTAAATAATAAATAACGAACCAATATAATATTTTAGTTACGAATAAGAATTAAATTTCTTATTTAAACACAAGTCTTAAAAATACCATTCGCAAATAAGAAATAATAATTAAATTATTTTTTGGCATCGTTTAAAAGTCTTTCCCATTTGGATTTCATTGGGAAACGAATAATAATGTATAAATAGGTAGTTTTTGGTTTTGTGTTATCTGTTTCATTGTGTAAAATGAAGAAGTCGTAAAATTAATATCGTTATTTTCCAATAGACAAATCGCAGTTTACATTTGCTTTTCGAACAAGTTGTGTAAAAGCCGATTTGATATTGGAGTATTCGTCGTTAATAGGTAGCATTAAAAATTACAAATTGTAATTTACAGTAATCTTGCCGACTGAAATGTTATATTTGTCTAAAGATAAATTTGTTCAACGACCGATAGATATTAATTAAAAATGGGTAAAAATAATAAACGAGAATTATATTTATAAATAATAATTGATTCCATTATTTTAAATAATGTATTTAGACTTGTTCAAACAACGAATAATTTACTTGTGTTTTTTATTGGAACTCAAATATCCAATGACTCTATTTAAATGATTATTTAAATGAAAATTTATATATATCTAATTTATATATATATATATTATATTATGTATTATATTGTTATATATTATACATATTATGTATATATATATAATGGTATTTTTATAATATAATATGGTATATTTTTATAATATGGTATTAATATATATATATTACAAATGTATATTCTCAATAAACAAGGAATTCCTATTGGCAAAAATACCATTACGCGGCGGTATTTCTCAGATCGTCTTCTGCTTATTGTGACAGTAAATTTAAAAACCTTCGGCAATGTCCAAACTGCTCTATGTTCTTGCCTAATTATACTTCTACAGCAACAGTTGATAGGTGACGAGCGACATTTGACTGCAATAATAAGAATGTATGTTACAGTATAGCCACTCTCATATATTCTCACTTGCGCGAATTCCGACTTACGTAGGTGCAGAACCCTGTGTAGTGGAAACTTTTTCGTATATACAGAGCTATATACTGATCTACTTCATATAATTGTAATGATTATAATCATATGAATGTAACATACTTAGAAATAGGTCAATACATGTCTCACACCGCAGTTCGGACAAAATATAAAGGAGCGAAATTGAGAAAAATGTTAATTCCTGGCAAAACTTCAGAAATGCTGCCTACCTTCCGATTTCGATGATTTTTGCAGAAATCGATATTGTGAACAATTTTCTCCTATACATATAAGGAGTGGATAATTTTCGAAATATTATTTTTTATTATTCAATTACAGATATCTTGATTGAAAGCGCGAGGGTGCTGTGGTACTAGCACAATGAATACGGAATTTACAGAAAAATCAAATAAGGTGAATTCTATCGAGGGATTTTACGCCGGAACTGGAATTTTTATAACTGGGGCATCTGGTTTCGTGGGGAAAGGTCTCCTGGAGAAACTGATACGCGTGTGTCCACGCATCGTCGTTCTTTTTATTCTGGTTCGTCCAAAAAAACACCAAACGATGGAACAACGATACAAAGAGATCATGGATGATCCCGTACGTAAATAACATTTTCGATGCTTTCAATTTTTAAGACATTCACAAACCAGACCGATTAAATTCACATTTAATTAATTTCTCAATTTCATATTATGTATATGTCGGGTTGACGTTAAGATTAGAGTTAGGGTTAAGGGCGTGAAACGAATCCCCATTGGCATTAGACGTTATCATTATGCAATAGAGGAGGTATTTACTAATGCAAATATGATGATAGAATTTGACAAGTAATCGCGATAATTAGATACTCGAGAAGCTAATGACAATGATCCTAGGCTCAATAACGAATCCGCGGTCAACGGGATGCCGAACTTTATCCTTCGTGAGTGTCTAAGTTGTACTCGAGGTTAATACACAGAGCAATCACTACGTATCTGAGAGTTACTTGAATCGTTGTTGAGATCGTACAGGAGAATGACTCTCCGTCATGGTGATGCTGTCGAGGAAAATTATATGGGGTGTGTCTAAATTGACGTTACTGTTAATTGGTCAATTTCTATGTTGATGGTTAGGGAAGGGTGCTAGCCGCCCTTAAGAGAAAGTTGCTAGCGGGAAGCGTCGTTCGTGAGAAAAAGATTTCTCCTATTTTCCCGTAGTTGGAACGAGGACTGTTTGTCCGTTTGAAGGACTTTAGTTAAATAAATCTTAAGATTTATAGCGGGTCCTCGGGCTAGCTGAACATGTATTGTGAAGACGCGTCGACATCTGGTAATCGTCTTACTCGAAGAATAAAGTCTGCGTGTGGCGAGCCACGGGACAGAAACCGTTGGGATGTTTACTGTCGAGTGTCGCTACAACTATTTTTTTTTTTTAAGAAGTGCTATACTATTATCCCGTACCTTTGTCAGACAAAGCGTTCATCCCTTGACCGCGGCTATGTTCGGCGACTGGTTGTCGCTTCGAGCCCGAGCTCACTATCATACATCTCAAATAAATACAGTCAGATCGAATGACAACAATTTCTTAATACGGCTATGGTGAAATCTAGATTACAGTACTAAGGGGTCTTCCCAAAGTTCCAAAGGGGAAGGTTCCGGTGTTCTTTCATCTCCGACACGGCCATTCTGACTATCACACGTCCTCGAGTGTAACTAAAATACTGAGTTTTCTAACATTAGACTCGATACAATTAACATTATTTACAATTTGACTAAATGTTCGAATGTTTCGAATAAGCCAAGGGTCCAGTGTAACAACAAAATTCTGTTCAGAGGTTTGACAGCAAAAAAATAAAAGAGAATGAAAATTGGTAGCATTATGATTAGTATTCAAGGTGATAGTTGCATCCTGCGGGTTATCAGTCGGGTCGTAACGGCATGATGGACCATTCTCGATTTCGTACCCAAATGAATCTCGGTTTTCTAGATCGTATGAGCACATAGAACTTCGTTCCACGGTCTCACTGAGCTTTACCATATTGTCACTCCGAGAAGCATGTAAACTACGTTACATGTTCCCACTGAGCTTTATCATACTGTTACCACGAAAAGTGTGTGAACTACATCACACGTTCTCTTTGAGCTTTATCATACTGTTTTTTTTTTTTTTTATTTATTGAAATTCACAATTTGTCCAATTTGGACATTTGGTAGAATTTTTTAACAGTTATATTAACATGTTGGTGGCTACCCCCAGTGGGGTACTATCCTCGCGTTTGCTAGGTTATATCCTTTATGAGGTCCGCTGGGTGCTTCCTTTTTAGCCTTCTGTCCATGTTTATGGTTTTGTACGTTTCCGCAGCTAGCCGGTTTGTGTGTGTTGCTATTCTTGATTTGTATTTCTCGGAGTATCTGCTAATTTCTTCCTTGACCGTTGGGATCCCCAGGTCCCTCCGTATGTCATCATTTCTAACGTACCATGGTGCGTTCACTATTGTTCTGAGGATTTTAGCTTGCATTATCTCTATTTTGTTTATATGGCTCATTGCTGCCGTCCCCCATAGTGGTATTCCATACGTCCAGATTGGTTTTATGATCGTTTTTTTTTTTTTTTTTATTTATTAAAATTCACAATTTGTCCAATTTGGACATTTGGTGGAATTTTTTAACAGTTAAATTAGCATGTTGGTGGCTACCCCCAGCGGGGTACCATCCTCGTGTTTGCTAGGTTATGTCCTTTATAAGGTCTGCTGGGTGCTACCTTTTTAGTCTTCTGTCCATGTTTATGGTTTTGTATGTTTCCGCAGCTAGCCGGTTTATGTGTGTTGCTATTCTTGATTTGTATTTCTCGGAGTATCTGCTGATTTCTTCCTTGACAGTTGGCATTCCCAGGTCCCTTCGTATATCTTCGTTTCTGACGTACCAAGGTCCGTTTGCTATTGTCCTGAGGATTTTAGCCTGTATTACCTCTATTTTGTTTATATGGCTCATTGCTGCCGTCCCCCATAGTGGTATTCCGTACGTCCAGATTGGTTTTATGATCGTTTTATATATTTTTAATTTATTTTCTATGGTTAATTTGGATTTTCGGCTTGTTAGCCAATGCATTTGCCCCCTTGTTTTCTGTATTTTTTTTTACTATTGATTTGGTATGTAGTTTCCATGTGAGTTGTGTATCTAAGTGGAGTCCTAGGTATTTGACATGCTTTGTTTGCGTTATATGCGTGCCGTTCAGTAGGATGTTTGGTGGTATCTTTTTTCGTAGCGTGAATGTAATATGGTTGCATTTATTGGGGTTTGCTTTTATTTGTTTTTCTTGTAGCCACTTTTCTATTTTTGTGATATGTTCATGTAGTAATTTGACTGCCGTTTCTGGGTTCGTATACCTGACTAGTATAGCTGTGTTGTCCGCGAATGTCGGTACTGTGCTATTGGTAGTTGTTGGTATGTTCGCCGTATATAATGTGTGTAGTATTGGGCCTAGGACGCTTCCTTGTGGCACCCCTGTCTTGATGTCTAACTTCAGAATATATGTCCTTGATTTTTATTGCGATGGTTCTGCTGCTTAGGTAGTATTTTATTAATTGGTGTATTTGCTCTGGGAATCGTTTCCTAATTGTTTGTAGTAGGCTTTCATGGTTAATTTTCTTAAATACTTTCTCTATGTCCATAAAGAGGGCAGTATTCCTTGTTTTCTAGTGCTATTATTATTTCGTTAATAAGCCTGTGTATTTGCTCTATCGTGGAGTGTTTGTTTCTGAATCCAAATTGGTGTTCCGGTATTAGTTTTTTTTGTCTCTATTATTGTTTTTATCCGGTAATATTATTTTTTCCAGTATTTTGGAAAATACTGGAATCAGTGATATTGGTCTGTAAGATGCAGTTTGGTGCGGGTCTTTGCCTGGTTTAGGTAACATTTTGATCTGTGCTAATTTCCATGGTTTGGGGAAGTATTGAATTCTTAGAATTGCATTGAATATTATTGTCATTAGTCGTATTGCTTTTGCCGGAAGATTTTTCAAGATTTTGCCATTGATTAGGTCGATTATCATACTGTTACCACGAAAAGTGTGTGAACTACGTCACACGTTCTCTCTGAGCTATATTACATTATCGCCCCGAGACACGTGCGAACTCGCTCTGTCGGGTGTTATAGTGCTGCTGATCTTCCGAGATCGGAGTACTCATATCGTCATGGTCACTGTTATTGCCATCACTACAGACATCCAACTCAGCAGGAATGCGACCATCTGGCATTTTCCTCGATCTGTCGTGACTGTACTTGTACGATCGCTTACTATCTAATGTCTTTAAGATATACCTTGTCTCCTTCCAAAACTTCTGCTATTACAAATGGACCTCTAAATTTTGAATCTAATTTGGTTTTGTTTCTTTCCTCATTTTTGCGTAATACGAAATCACCGAGATTAAACCTAGCCGTTTTAGCTTTAGTTTTGTCAAATCTATCCTTACCATACCTAGCATTAGTTTCCATCCCCTTTATTGCCTTTCGTCTTATATCGAAGATATCGATATTTTTGATGTTATCGAGTAGCAACAAGTCGTATGATCTTGCTGTTCTACTGATTAATAGTTCTAATGAGCTCAAATTAGTCACGCGGTTGGTGGTGCAATTCAAAGCCAAATGTATTTCCCCAATCGCGTCTTGCCATGGCCGCCCGGTTGTCTCTACTATTGTAAACATGTTTTTTTTTAATGTGCCCATAACACGCTGTACCTGTCCATTGGCTCTACTAGCACCGGTCGCTATCAAGTGAACTTTAATTTGTTTGCTTTCACAGAACTCTTGGAATTCTTTACCCGTAAAATATCTTCCTTGATCCGCTAATATCCGGCAGGGACTGCCGAATAACGATATAGCGGGTTTAAGTGCTTTGATGGTGTTAAGGGAGGGAATCTATTTTACGGGTATGATGCAGGTATACGAATTTCGTGAAGGCATCTACGAAAACAATGACGTATTCTTTGGAGTCATTTTTGCCGCTTAGCTTGCCCGTTATGTCCACGTGCACTGTATGCCACGGTATGCTGGTTGGTCTTGGGTATAGGATGTAGTTCAGCTTGTATCTTACCCGAACTTGCCTTCGAAACTCGACAAGCATGACAGTTCTCTACGAATTTGAACATATTTACTTGGTTCCTTCGAACCAGTAATACTCGTACAGTTTCTCGAGCGTTTTATCCCAACCCAAGTGCATAATTGACTGATGCACATGGTTAATAACGGACCATCTAAAGCCTCTCGGGATAATGGGCAAGCAGGAGGTTCTGCCTTTCCGTTGTATTTTGCGGTAAAGGGTACCTGATCGTAACTCATAGGTATTCGCGATATCTTCCGCGGGCTCATCGTTTTGTAGTTTACGGGAGATTTCTATAATTTGAGGATCGCGACGTTGTTCGGCTAGTAACCAGTCTTCTGATATTTCGGCCGCATTGATTTCTTTCTCCGCGAATTTTTCAATCTTACGGTGGTCTAAGTCTACGGGGTTTCGCGAGAAGAAATCTACGTGGGACATCCTCTTCCCTTCTCGGTACATAATGTCGAAGGTGAAAGTCTGCAAGTAAGCCCACCACCTGTGGACTCTGTCGTTCAAATGTACTTTGTTACTTGACGCTTTCAGCAAGTTGCAATCCGTAACGACAAGAAATTCTCGTCCATGTAGGTAGTGACGGAAATGCTTGATGGCGTTTACGACTGCCTACGTTTTTAGTTCGTAGGAATGATATCTAGATTCCGCGGGGGTAGTTCTTTTACTGTAGTACTCGATTACTCTATCTTTACCTTCGACCTTATGCATCAAAATCGCCCCGTAACTCTCCGAGCTAGCGTCAGTATGTAGTTCTATCGGGTAATTGGGGTCGAATATCATTAACACCGGCGCGTCGGTCAGAGCGGAAACTCCCTGTTGTCTTATTTTCTCGTGCCTATCTGTCCAAGTTATATTTCCGTTACTTGAGGTAAGCGCATAGGGGTTTCATCATCTGTGGGAATTTATGGACGAACTTTCGGAAGTACGAAGCTAACCCTATGAACTGCCTGAACTGTGTGACGGTCGTTGGCGCAGGTAAAAAACTTAAGGTGTGTATTTTACCTGGGTTGGGACGAAACTCTCCGTTATGAATTACATATCTCTAATAGAGCACCGATGTCTTTAGAAAAGAACATTTCGCAAAGTTAAAAGAGAATTTGGCTTTTACGAGGGTATCTAATACGGTGTTCGATCTTTCTAAAGCTTGATTTATCGAGTCGGCAATAATTAGGACGTCATCCAAATAAATAACAAGGTACGAATGAGCGAGGTCGCCTAAGGCCTTGCGAATAGCCCTCCGAAAGACGGACGGTGCATTTTTTCTGTCCAAACGGTTTCGTTATGTACTCATATTGTCCGTCGGGGGTAACGAACGCTGTATACTCCGTCGGATTGGAATAAATAGGAATTTGTCGAAACCCGCCGACCATGTCCAGGCTAACAAAGTATCTCGCCTTTTGCGATTTGACACGCGATAAAGGGTAAAGGGTACCGATCCGCGACCGTATTTTGATTTAGCTCTCGGGGATCTACACATAATTTATCTGAGCCATCTTTCTTCTTCACGAGTTACGTAGGGCTCGCGAATGGCGAATTACTAGGCCTTATGATCTTTGCTTTAATTAAAACGCTTATTTTCTCACGTACCGCCTGTATTTACGCGAATACGTAGGAAACCCGTAACGAATGAATCTTTGAATTTGTCGAGAAGAGAAATTGATCTACTTTTATTATTACCATGTACATCAGTGTCAACTTCATTAACGTCGATCTCGTTTGCAGCGGTTTCATTACAGACATTATTTTCGTTTTACACATAGCGAGGCTATTTTGTGTAATGTTACGTCAAAACCCAGACTTGGAGTTCCGCAACTAACCGCGATAACGTATTTTAGATAACTATCAGCAAGGACATGAGAAATTATCTTCGATGTAAAAATCATTAATACACACGATGAGCACTCTTTAATTAGTGAACGCTCGGCTCCCGAATCGGAGTAAAATGGAAACGACTCACCCAGATGACTTGATCTATCCGTTGGTGCTTCCAGTACGTAGAAGTCGACTCGCCACTCGTTATTGAAATTATAGTTTCCTTCCATAATCAAGTTGGCAGCTGCGCCCCATGCAGCGGAGTCGGAGCACGCGATTTTAAGGGTTAAAACGTGGTAGCGAAAAATTGTTAGGTTTCACACTCGATTTTTGCACTAGCGACTGAATTACTCGCGCACGATGGTCGTAAGTTCTAGCACTGTTATAATCGGCACTGATCCCACTTCTGATGTCGGGTTGGCGTTAAGATTTGAGTTAGGGTTAAGGACGCGAAACGAATCCCTATTGGCGCTAGACGTGATCATTATGCAATAGAGGAGATATTTACTAGTGAAAATATGACTATGATGGAATTGGACAAGTAATCGCGATAATTAGATACTCGAGAAGCTAACGACAATGATCCTAGGCTCAATAACGAATCCACGGTCAACGGGATGACGAACTCTACTCTTCTTTAGCGTCTAAGTTGTACTCGATGTTAATGCATGGGGCAATCACTACGTACCTGAGAGTTACTTGAATCGTCGTCGAGATCGTACGGGAGAGTAACTTTCCGTCTCGACGATGTCATCGAGGAAAACTATAATGGGTGTGTCTAAGGACACGAGATCCTCGGATTCGTCGACGAAAGCCTTCGTTCGGAAAGTGGGGGAAATGGACGTTCCTGCTAATTGGTTAATTGCTATGTTGGTAGTTGAAGAAGGATACTAACCGCCCTTAAGAGAAAGTTGCTAGCGGGAAACGTCCTTCGTGAGAAAAATAGATTTCCCCTATTTTCCCGTAGTTGGAACGAGGACTGTTTGTCCGTCTGAAGGACTTTAGTTAAATAAATCTTAAGATTTATAGCGGGTCCTCGGGCTAGCTGAACATGTATTGTGGAGACGCGTCGACATCTGGTAATCGTCTTACTCGAAGAATAGAGTCTGCGAGTGGCGAGCCATGGGACAGAAACCGTTAGGATATTTACTGTCGAATGTCGCTACAACTATTTCTTTCTCTAAGAAGAGCTATACTATTATCCCGTACCTTTGTTAGACAAAGCGTTCGTCCCTTGACCGCGGCTACGTTCGGCGACCGGTTGTCCCCTCGAGCCCGAGCTCACTGTCATAAATCTCAAATAAATACAATAAGATCGAATGACAACAATTTCTTAATACGGCTATAGTGGAATCTAGATTACAGTATTAAGAGATCTTCCCAAAGTTCCAAAGGGAAGGTTCCGGTGTTCTTTCATCTCCGATATATATAACATATATATAACAATGTGTTGATAGAAAATTAGTATATTCAATAACAATCTATATTGGAAACTGAGCTTGTATCTTTTCTTCTTCAGATTTTCGATGATATCAAAGCAAAGGATCCCTCAGCATTAAAAAAAGTTCACCCCGTAGAGGGTGACATAAGTCTACCAAAATTAGGTCTTTCGCAAGAAGACAGAAATATGTTGATAGAGAATGTGAATATATTGTTCCACGTTGCGGCCAGTTTGAATTTCAAGGAGCCGTTGAATGCGGCCGTAAACACAAATGTGAAAGGTACTTTCAGTATCATTGAGCTGTGCAATGAACTGAAGCATGTAATTAGCGCTGTCCATGTTAGCACAGCTTATAGTAACGCAAATCTACCAGAGATTGAGGAAAAAGTATACAGGTAAGGATAAATGATATTTAATATTTAAATTATATTAATAATTAAATTTTCTTAAACATTTTTTATTATCATAAATAACTCTACTTTTAAAAATCAATAAAAAATGAAAGTAATTGATAGCTTTATTTATTTATTTATTTATCTAACTAACGCTTACTTGTATCCATTGAAATAAAAAATACTTGTTAAAACAGGCATAAGTCTAAGAAATCTTATATAGAGGATAATCAATAATAATGCATTTCTAACAATCTGTTAAGGATAAAAATTAGGTATCGAAAGAACATTTTTCTGGGATTTCTTTTTATTAACTTTTGTCTTTTCCTCGTTAGATTGGAATAATTAACTACAGTTCTTGATACGCAAAAGCTACTCGAGGATATTTATATAGATCCATATTTTCATATAAATAAACACGATTTAAGGAAGAGAATCTAAACAGAAATTGTGTGAATTTTTCCATTTTAAAGCTTTCCATAACTTTATCCGCAATTTAGTGACAGCTATAGCGTGACAAATACAGGATTATCCATCTAACTGGCTATAACATAGAGATATAAAAATAGAGTGCGCGAGCGAGCTGTAAAGATAATATAGGGATAGACAGAGAACGATACATAGAGGCTCCGTGTGTCCTTGTCTAATAATGCATTTGTGCATTAAATATGTAAACGTAAACAGCAACGTCACGTACCGGTCGGTGACGAATAGTATGAGCGGTCTCACTTAAAATGCATGTTGTAATGCTTTGTCGTGCCAGTGCTGTGTCAGTCTGTATTTTTGATTGAATAACGACAGGGCGAGTCGGGGGAGTTCGCTGTCTACTCGTATGTTAAATCCACTTGCACGGAAATATATAACCGATCATGGGATTCTGGGAACTGTTGTTGCTGTAAGGGCAGAGGGGCAGAGGATAAGACTATTACGTGTCAAAAAATGTTTTTCAGAAGTAAGGCGTTTCAATCAAATTGCTAGGATTCGCCGCGCAATACGACTTGTGTCTACAACTGAAATCTACTACTACTATGAAATACACGCGAAATATTTTATGTTTACCTTAAATATGTTAAAAAAAAAACTTATGAAAAGTAGTTTAGTTTATATTATCTATGTTTAGTAGCAAGTAATTTATAAAGCACACATTTAGAAATTCATAGCTCTAACTCCTCCTCTAGAGTTTCCAGACCTGATACGCTGCCGTGCATGTACTTACGTACTTTGTTTTTGTGTTTATGATGGGAACACTGTAGCGTGTAACACGTTTAATATGTTAGAATCATATATCATGTGCCATCTATGAGCTATTGTTAGAAGTATAATGAGATGAGAACACAGCAATTTCTTTGTCGTTGATTAAGGAGAAATAAAAAAAGCCAGTAAGGAGAAAAGGATCGCTGTTTTGTACATATTATAGGATAAAGAGAAGCGAGCCCCGTGTTTTTTGTCAAACACAATTTCATGCCCCTGTGCACTCACGAAGCTTCGAAGCAAGCATGTGCGTCCACTTCTGTGCATTTACCCGTGCTCAATTTTCTTTTGCTCGTTTTCTTCAATTTCTTTCGATAATTGAAATCTTGAATTGTGTTTACCTCAAATGTAATTGTAATGTAATTATTTGCATTTTTACAAACTTCGTTACTCTTCATCTACATATTTCGTTCGTTATTTCTTCTTTTTAACTGTTGCGTTGATCATTTTCTTCTACGTTGTGACATAAAATTTAGTAATTATCTGCTGTGAATATATCGAACGTACAAATGACAAACAAGAGAAGCGAAATAGATGCAACGAAATAACTCATAGAACGTAATTATTGTACAGAAAACGGGCATCGTTTCTTACTTACAATGGCATCAAAATTAAAATCCGTCGACGACAATGTCGACGACGAAATCGCCTTAACATATTTCTGGCAAAAGCTCATAGATGGCACACGATATAGGATCGTAGTGACGTACATGTTGCACTGTTGCTATTCTCAATGTTTTCGGGAGTCCGGATTCCAAGCTACGTAGATAATACTATATGATATCCTATTATTGATAATTTTTTAGCACGATTTTACAACCATCTAGCGTGATTGAGACCTGTGACAGTCTTGACAAAGAGTTGATTGAGCTATTGGAAGAAAGAATTTTAAAAATTCATCCAAACACATACACGTTCACCAAGAATCTGGCAGAACAGATTTTATCCAGCAGCAGTACAAATTTCCCAATTGCGATAGTGCGACCAAGCATAATTAGTGCCTCGCTGAAGGAACCGTGTCCTGGTTGGTTGGGCAATATCACTGCACATATAGGTATTTCTATAAATATTTATAACGTTAATTCTTCATCACTGCATATTTCATTTACATATATTGCATGTAAAAGCGATCAATTATACTCGAGTGATTTCGAATAATATAAGTCTTTCGTATCACAAGAACTTGGTTCTCCTATCATAAGGAAGGAAATAAGGAAGGAAATAATCAGCGATAGAATCAAGCAGCGTCAAATGTTCACTTACTCGTTCAAAAGTATGTGAAAATATACTTCTTGCGCAAGGTGTATAAATGCTTTTGATAAAGACTTTTTTTTTTATATAAAAAAAGAGGAAATCCTCGTGGACACCCGCCGCTCTACTGGGAGGCGGCGGGGTAATGTCCAACTTACCGACTAAAACCCCACGGGGTCCACCTGACGCTCAACAGAGGTGTTTCGGCACCTCTTTCGAATTGCTACCGGAGCATTCCAGCGTCCTCTCTCATTCTGAGGGAGCCATCACTCAGGTCTAGTTCGGGCATTGAGAGGGACCACCCCTCTCAACGTTTTCCCCTGGACCGTCGTGCAAATCCGAGGAGATCCCAGTATCTCCTCGACGTGACGACCCCTATGACCACTTAGAACACTACAAGAGCGAGAAGTTCTCACCCTCTCCCGCTCTGCCCGGGGCGGGGGGCCCCCCACGCCGGACAAAACTCCAGCGTGTGCCGGACCGTGTCCTCGCCCTCTTCGCAGTGGTGACAGGTGTTCGTCAGCTCTCTTCCAACTCCCTCATATAGTCGGTACACTCCGATCCCAGCACCACCGATATTCGGCTTGCACAGTTATTGCTTGCTATTGTTAGCCACACAACTTATATGAAAGCAACATACTAAATCAATTATAGACAAAATACGGATAAAATGAAGACACATGTACTGGCTAACTAGTCGAAACTCTAAACTCAACATGGAAAACAAACTAAAAATTTACAAAACGATAATAAAACCAATTTGGACGTACGGAATACCACTATGGGGGACAGCGGGAATGAGTCACATAAAAAATTGGAGTCGCTAAAATCGAGGATACTGAGAACAATAGTCAACGCATAATATAGTCTGACGTATGTCAGAAACGAGGATATACGCAAAGACCTAAAAATACCAACGGTTAAAAAAGAAATCGGCAGATAAGCAAAAAGATACAAGGAAAGAGCGGCAACACATCCAAACCAGCTGGTTGCTGAAGCGAACGAAACTCTCATAAAAAGAAGACTAAAGAGAAAACAGCCCACTGACATCATTTGTGGCGGTTCTCGATAGCAACTATTACCGGATGACGGCAGCGCCTTTGGTTACGAACATTCGGGATCCGGGTTTCAAATCCCAGCGCCTGTAGTCCGATTTTTCCTCCACGACTTCTAAATGAGAAGAAAAAGCAGCAGTATCCCAGCAGCGACATCCACACCAGCAGCACCACTATCACCCACAACTATCTATACCTCATACTAAAGAAATAAAATAGACAAACTTGAAGACGGTATCCTCCTGGGGATAGTCATTCACATGTTAATTAGGAATAAAGCTAAAAAATTTACCGAATGTCCAGCTGGAGAAATTGTAAAGTACAAGTTACATAATAAAAAGAACAAAAATTTTTAAAGCTCTACTTTTCCTATCAGTTACGAATATCCTTCCTATCTATTTACAGCCACATTTCGAGACAGTCGAGAAGCATTAATTAATTTTAACCAAGTTTGTTGTTGCAGCTCTCGGACTGTTTATCAGCAGAGGTTTCGCTAAAATAACATTGGCTAATCCAGACACAATAACAGATACAGTACCCCTTGATTATGTGGTCGACACGATATTATGCGCCGCATGGCACGTCACGCTGCATCGTGATATGAACGTCAAAGTGTACAACTGTACGAATAACGCACGCCCTATCAAGTAATATTTATTATGGAATTTTTTCAAGTAATTTAATTGAATTATTAGAGTATCGTAAAAGCTGTAATTTATTTAAGCGACACGATCAATGGAAATGCCAATAAATGAAAGGCATTTCATCGTAAATGAAATAATTCAAATGCTAAAGATTATATATAACTGAGAAAACGGCATTGGAAGTAAAAGGGGACTATACTAAATTTCTTCTGTGTACACACACAGTTAACTTATTCCTATTTAGCCGCATGAATTATAAAAACGTGCTAACATTTTTTTTCGAAACAAATTCTTATAATCAGATCAGATCCTTAAGCGGATCGGACGTGTTTGTAAACCGAGCATCGTTCCCTTCCAGCTTGAATCAATCATTTAGTGCGCGAATGTTTACCATATAATTTTTTATAGTATTTGCTTATAAATCAAATACGTTTGATCGTGCGTGGATCGTTTGTATTGAAGATGACTTGCAGCTATTTTGCAGCCAGTTCTGCTTATCCTTCGTTCACTTAGTGTCGTTTTTCCACGGAGGTGTTCGTTTAATATGCCTTTAAATATTTTTGATCGTTTTCCATAGAGAGTAGTTTATTACTGATGCGTCGTGCCTAAATTCTTTCCAATGCTTTGAATTTTTTATTCTTTTTATCCAGTAGAAGTTGCTTTACTTGCTTTATAAATATGTTTGCCATTCTTTTGCTGTTCTTCTTTTCTCTTTCATTTTGTATAATATAAATAGTTAATATAAATACTTGAAAGATATTTCATTGATGTACGGAGTAGCTTCGTACGCGTCTGAATTGAATTGTTTTGATGAAAAATTCCGCGGCCGATTCGATGTTTTCTTTTGTTTATGAGGGGATATTGCGCGTTAAATTTTTGTCTAGGCGCTGCTGAAATGTCGGTTAGCGAGTGAATTTTATTGTAATTGATTTTGGTCTCGCGATCTGACGATTGTGGTCTTGTATATAACGAGTAAGGGTGATTGGAACGTGGTCAGATGTCAGCTCTGCCTTTACATTAGGTAAACTGTATGTCGCTTATGTTTAGGAGAAAAATCTGTGATCGCAGAATCAGTTATGTTTTCTTCTATTAAGCAAATGCGACGATCTCTTTTGATTGATGCATTTTAAATATTTTTCTGCAGCATGGTATACAGTGTTGTACCTCGAAAATTGTTAAGTTTTGAATCCCATGATTTGTGTTTAGTATTATGGTCCCCTCCCATGATAAATCTTCCTTTCAGATCGTTTAAAATATCATGAGTCAGAGCTTCTCCTCTTCATGGTCAATATATAGATAATAATATGTGATTGGATTTGATTTTGATTTGGCAAAATATGTTTTGATATTGGTGTTTTACGCTAAATCAGTGCTTACCTTGTAATTGTAAACGGTTGTTCCAGATTTGGTACATCCATTGGGACTTCTCGTAGTATTATATAATACTGACCCATCTCGTACATTTGTTATGAAAGACAGGAACCAATATCGTGTCTGTGTGAAAAATTATGCAATCCAGTGCTTCTCTGCTATAATTCATGACAGTTGCAAATGAATATTTCTTCCATGAATTTTTCTTCATAAAAAGAAAGATAATTAATTTTACTAGAATATTCATGAAGATTTAGTGCACTGATCCGTAGAATGAAGATCTACACATTTAACGCAGCGGTAATTGTGGTTACAATATTTCTGTTTGCGGCTGTACCTTTGACACCTTTTACATCGAACTATCTCTTTCTTCATAAAAGGTGGTTCAATTTTTACTACAGAATTCATTAAACGGTTGATGTCATAGACTCCTTTATTATTTGGCTGTTGCTTTAAATCAATAAAGAATAAGGATAGCGGGATTTTTGTGATACTATTATATATATTGCTAATATTAGTTACTTCATAGCCATGATTTAAGAGTTCAAACTTCAATCCATCTAAGTTAGTTGAGTGGTGCATGTTGCAAAGTACAACACGAAAAGGTCTTTCTTGTTTCAGTTGATATGTGTGGAAATTTGCGTTCAGGGTTTTTAGTAACTTTATTAGTTTTCTATAGGAATCTGGATTAGCCGATAGAATTTTAACCTGATTATTTTTTATTTTTAGTTTGTAATTCTCTTTGTTAACATATTTCTCGATTGACTTTATTATTATTTGAATGTGGATGATATTGATTGACGAAGATGATTCATTGATGAAGATCGGTGAGGAGGGGGACTTTTTTGCGCATGTTGATTTATTAATGTTTCAACTACGTCCATAGAATTGTCTGTAGATTCTAATATTGCGAATTTATTAGTAGTAATATGGCTTGTTGACGATTCGTTCCGACTAGTGTTTACGTTTTTTTTTAACTATATCTAGCTTACGTTTTTTATTGTTGTTTGTGTGGTTTAAGTGATGTGACAGACCATCCCTTTGCCACGGAGGAGGTAAAACAGTGCGATTACAGTCTTGCTCATGAGAGCCCGATCGAATTACTTGGGCCATCCTCGAGCCAATCAATTCAAATTGAAATAACCAGTCTCAAGGCATGTTGATTCTTGGGTCCCATAGCGTTTGCTTTACATTGAAGTGTTCCGCTGCGATGTATTTGTCACCTAAGGATTGAAAATACTCTTCTCATTTTTATAATGTTATTTTGTGTCGCGGTGATGTATATACTGCCAACATTTGGAAATAATTGTCGTTAGTTTGCATTGTGACAGTGGTTGCTTGAACGTGTTCCTGACTAATTTGACTATGTAAGTGGTGTTTGATATCGTTTCTTACTATCACTGCGGCCTCTCCATGTTCCCCCTATTGTGATGTCAAATTTAAAGTTCTTAAGCGACCATCAAACCGCTCTGTGTTTTTGCTCAATTATACTTGCATAACAACAGCTGATAGGTGACGAACGACATTAGACTGTAATAATAAGTATACATGTTTCGATGTTGCCATTTTCATATGTTCTCGTTAGATCGGGTTCTGGGTTAAATGGATAACCCTGTATGCTCGACGAGGGCTCTTAAGAGATTAGTTTTGTTGATAAATGTCGCTGCAGTTATAATTTAAACACGTCATTAGCTAGAATTAATTTCATTATTGACAATGCTTTTCAACAGTCTCATCTGGAAATAACAAGAATACGAGAGTAAACTAACAATACCTGCCAGACTCTGTCTTCCACTTTGCATTAGCTTCTCCTTATGTGATCCTGATATCGAGGGTCTGAAACATATTTATAATTTTCTTAAACAATGTTCTGTAAGAATTTAATTACATTTAAATAAATAATAACGAATAATTGCAAATCTTGTTACGTTTATTACGAAATTTTCAGTTCGAATTATTAAATTATTAAATGAATTATTCAAACTATACGTAAATATGCCCTATTTGCTATATGAATGGTATCTGGTCTAAAGCAAGTAGTAAATAAATAAATAATCTAATTAAGACAGTTGCTCCTTTAAGCATTCTATGTTTACGTTCACTTTTGCTCTCAATAGCTTCGCTTAATAAACTGGAGACATGGCTGAAATTATATAATAATATAATATTTCCTGTGATACTCTAATAATGATAAGCTCCATTGAAATATAATTCGATTATCTCTATCAGCGTAAACGTTTCAATTTTCAAGTTACGGTGAGCTGAAGGATACATTCGTGAAATATGCCATCCAAATACCGATGGACGGTTTGGTGTGGTACCCGTGTTGTGCGATGGTATCTAACAGATATGTTTACAGTATTCTGACTTTATTTCTGCATACTTTGCCAGCTTTTATCATGGATATCTTTTTAAGGCTTCAAGGTAGTAAACCAAGGTGAGCATTCTATCGTTTGTCAAGCAACGAGCAACCGCACGTTGGAATACTTAAAAATGGTATTTCAGAATGATGAAAATTAGCAAATATTACGATACGATGTCGATAGTGACAAACTACTTTAGTACACGGCAATGGTCCTTCAAAAAAGATAACGTTATCAATATGATGAAGGAAGTGAAAACGCTAGAAGACAGCGATATCGTTCAATTGGACTTGCAGGATATGGACTGGGACAAGTATATTGCAATTTGCGTCATAGGAATAAAGAAATTTATTTTTAAAGAAGACCCTAAATCTTTAGATGCAGCGCTGCGGCGGTTATCGATGTACGTATAGAAATGTCTTCGCATAGAAGACTAGTAACTAATATAAACTTTTTTGTATATTCAATTAATAATATTTTCTTTTATTTCAGATTTTATTGGATACATCAGATGACTAAAGCATTCGCTATAATTATTTTATTAACGATAATACTGCGTGTTATGTACTGACCTGTTACATCCGGTGACCGTTTACGTTTGAGGAGGCCACCAGCCGTGCACATAGAATCAAACGGATCGCAATAATCCTAAGGAACTGTCATAAAACGAGGATTTTTTATTTACCATTAAGGCCGTCAATTCGCATAAAACTCTTCGAGTCAAAAGGTTCCTTGCTCCATCAGGTAAAAATTGGGTAGCGACCACCCGCTAGCGACAAGTGGTGGAGCGATCACCACCGAGCGAGAATTTTCCTTTGCGACAACATTGTCACCGGACTAGACTGGTTCAACGACTACAGATCAATCAACATATCTCTTTACCGGGTTTTCATCCTTCAATCATTCACCTACTTAACTTATACCTCACGCACCTGCGTAACTATCTTTTCTACAAGGTTGTTGGAAATATATATCTTTGAACTGTTAATCAAGCATTATACTCATTAAACTACCTCTATTATCCTAATCGAAATAGGGGGATCGATCGGTTCGTGGCGTCGATTGTCTAATCGTAACGGAAATTTACGAATCCCGTTGACGCGCTTCCTCGCGATCGCGTTTCTCCGCGACTGATCGAATTTACAATCTACGTTGGAATGTTTCGATGTTTTGCACTCGGCAGCAACACGACAAGTAAATAGCATCGGCGTTTGCGAAACAGAGAATGAAAATTTGACAGGTTCACGAAAACGGTGTGTATGTTTATATTGAGGTGTGCTATGTTGTCGGGATTCGAACCCATTTTTTTACATGGTTTTTTCCAGAATAAACGCTGAATTCTATATGAATAACGAATATACGTAACGAACATTTCTGGCCATGTGAAACTCTACATGCAATAAGAGATGGTCGTGTAAAATGGTGTACCATCACATTCTACCAACGCAGTGCAAGAGCACTTGACCAGCTGTTTTGGAAACAGACGGAATTACTAGAATTAATGAAGATCTAATGAAAATTTTTCATATGAAATAAGAGAATTACGATAAAATGTATGCGGCTTTCCTCTTTTCTTTCCTACTTCTCTCTTTTTTTTTTTTTTTTTTAACTTTAACCTTCATTCCCACTTACTTAAAACTGGTCTTTAATTTTACCTATCTTCGAGATGTAACAAATTGAAGAGTAAATTGCATAAGTGAAATAAACACACGGAAATCATATATCCTTTTTTCACATTTGATGTTATGTATACGCCATATTGTGTTTTAGTAAAATATCAATTAACAATTAAAGTAAGTTATCGACGATAAATGTATTCATCTTCGGTAAATTTTAGTGGATTATAGTTTTCTCTACAATGCGACAAATTTTGTTCCTACAATTAATAATTTATAAAAAGTAATTTTTCTTATTACATCCTAATATATATTACAGGCTAAAAAATTATTTAGTTCTGGGAAGGTTAGTATGTAACATTCGATTAGGAAAGGCAATGGAGTTAAAAAGTAGCGCAAAAAGCAACCGTATACGGAGTTCGTTAAAATCGAAAAAATTGATTGCACCAAAAGTGGAAGTGATTACGGAAAATGTTTTTGTACCGATAACAAAGACCATATTTACGAAGAAACGTGGTGATGCAATGCAGTGCAATTTTTCCGTACCAAAAGTGGAATTCGTTAAGTTATACCGATGTAACAACGGCGCAACGATGCCATTATTAAAGAAACCATGTAGCGTTCTAGCAAAAAGCTGTACAGATCCAATACCCTATTCGAAACAGGTTATTTATTTAAGCTGAGTTATTGTTTCTTTCGTCTTTCCATTTTTGATTTCTCCTACGCGCGCATAGAATACAAGATTTCTAAAATTAAGAATATTTTTGAAAGCAAACCTCTATCATCAAAGAAAATTATATTTACGCTACCATAAGTGAAATTTCACTGCTTATATATATATATATATTCTTTCATTTCTTGTATATATCAATAAAATCAAACAAACGCAATTAAATGTTTTACTATTATCCAATATTAAATAAAAGGTAAAATAGTTATTGTTTGTAACGGTTGAAAGAACTCCATTCTCGATATTACTATCCCAGATGATAATATTAAAACAAAGTTCGCATAGGATGAAATTTCATAGCCTAATATGCAACGTTAATGTGTTTTCAGACTAATATAGTAAGTAAACACAAAGAAGTAGAAACCTCAGGAAAACGGTTACGTCCGATTAATAGAAGTTACAGTTTTGTAAATGTTAAAAAAGTAAATTTCTCTCAGCAACCAGAAATTAAAAAGCAACAAATATTGATATTTCCTTCATCGATTTCTGATCTGCCTTTGACTTCGTTCAAACGTCGCTCTCCTGCAATGGATGAAAACGTAATTAGAACAAATAAGCGGAATAAAATGGATAAAATTAATGAGAAAACAAGAATTGGCGGTATTAATCGCATCTCATCGAATCTTCCAAAAACAAACGGTAATGATAAAAAATTGAAATTACACAAATCAGAAAATGTTATTCGTCGATCGCAGAATGATACTACTCGGACTAAATGTTTGTCATCAAGTTCTAAGGAAAGGATACATCTGATGGAAAATAATATCAATAATTCAATTAAGCCAAGGAATACCTCGAATGTTTCAATTACATTAAGTTCAGCAATTCCAACAGCGACCACGAAGAGAGAAGACGTTGAAAAACAATGTATTCTTGATCCTTATTGCGAATCTGTCTTAGAAAATATCGACGTAGCCATAAGAGGAACAATTTCTAATAATATCATTGATTGTGGGGAAGAATTAAAGTATCCAATTACGCATATCGAATCGGAAGCCTTTAATCAACTTCAGTGTACCATGTTTAATGTTTCGACATCGGACAATTTTTTAAAAACGAACGGACCCGATACGATAGAGACTATGCATAGTAAAACGTTGGCTACGCGTAATTTTCGGCATCATTCTCGAGAGAACATTGGCCATTCGATTCTATCGTTTCTTACGAACAATCGATCTCGATATCAGGATAGTACAAACTCGCACAACAACGGCCGTATGTGCAAGATAAAATATTCTTGGCAGGTCATTGGTACAAGTTCACAAACATCACAGACACTTTTGGACAATTTCGTTAAGGAAAGCAATCTTCTCGATGACGAATCAGTCTACAAATGTAGCATTAAATATTCTTGGCAAATTATTGGAATCGCTACGCAAACTTCTCAAAGAGATTTCACCGTTTCAGAATGTCGATCGGCTATTTCATTTTTATCTGCAAGAACAAATACGATTTGTCATCCTATTAAAGAAATGATATGTGACTCACCACCAACTGCTACAATTTGGCGAAAGGGTAAAAGATTTATTATATTAAATAACCAATACACGCAAACGTTTACTCATAAAGAATGTCAGACGGTTTTTACGGAACTTTATAAAAAATACCAGAATTAAAAGTTATCGTTCACTTCATATTAAAAGTATTGAAATCAGTGGTAAAGGTAAAACAAAAACATTGTTATGTTCAATATTATATTATACGAAAAACCTATATATCATCTATATGATACATGTCTTGCATTAGCTTCTAGTTTAGTTTTACTTTTTCAAATCGAACAAAGATTTATTTATTTTATTAGAAAATAATTTAAAAATTGTCAATCTTTATACATACGTAGATTATCTTGTGTTAACTTTTAACTGGAATTGTTAGAACACAAGTAATCAATTTAAATTAGATTTTTGGTACTCTACGATACAATACTACTAACAAGAACATAAACACATCTTTATTATCATCGTTGCATGTTATTCTGAATGTGCTTTATATTTGAAATTATATTATTTAATTCTAAACGATAAATAAAGTGTACATATTAAGTTTACAAATGAATAGTGATTTACAGAATACAAATTAAATTGGATTACCCAAAAATTCAAAGTTTGACTGCATTTCATTCGTGCGAATTACTTATGATCTAATAATACCAACCAGTTTATTTTCTATTTCACTTCAGATGAAAAGTTTTTAATTCGTCTATACATTTCAATTATTTATATGATAAATTCAAATGTAAGAAGTCTGCAATTACATAAAAACAACAATGTTGTTTTAGACTATTTAAAAATACTTGGAATTAGTCAGTAGAGATGGAGAATTGTACAATTAGAGAGAATTATAAGGTATAATAAAGGTACATACATTTATAACTTGATACTTTCATAGGTCATCGATATTATGCAATACAGTTTTTAGTAATATACAATTCAATACCATTAACAGAAACATAAATATGTATCTTGTAGTCATCGCTAAATGTTATCCAGAACATCCTCTGCATCCACAGTGAATGCATTCCACTATTCTGCCTTCTTCGAGTTTGCCTTTAGGTACTCTACAAATACAATTTGTACCAAAGTTAGTATCCCTGTGTTGTATACAACGTAGACAGCACAAGTTTTCGTATCCCACTTTCTTCCACTTGGCTATCAAATTTCTATCTGCTATATTTTCGTTCAGGCAATAATCATACAATTCTGGAAACATAGAACATATAAAAGAGTAAATAACAGCGAGGAAAGTAAGGAAATGAAATTGAAGAAAGGTAAAGTAAATGAAATAATGATACTTTACCGCGACTTATTGCTTTTCGTCTATAATATAAGTCATATATGTATCGTGATTTCTGATGGTGAATTTTAAATATGGGCCATAAAGATTCTTGTTTTCGCTTGCCCTCGTGAGGTTCTGTTTCAGCTACGATTCAAACATCGATAGATCAGAATTATTTCAAAGAATACACTGCTCTGAATAATTTTAGACTCAAACATATTTAGATTTCCCATTATCTCTTCGATATTTCCAAAAAAACCATCGATCATGGTTGGATATGTTAAATAAAATTGTTATTGTAAAGAATAAATTGAACGGTAAAGGATATCGGAATATGCTGTATGGCAAATTATTGTCTTTTATAAACAGAATAGGAGACAAAAAGACAATTTTTCAATAAGACGATACTTCTATTTATACAATCAGCATTACAAAAAGTGGTTTCAAGATTTCAGAATAGAATTATTGCGATGGCTATCGTCGAGTCCTGATGACGCACTAAACATTAACTGAAAACTTAACAAAATCACCATTAAGTTTATATTTTTCCCAAACCTCGAAAGAAAAAAATATTATTTGTTTTGTATCTTCAGTTTTGTTTTATGCTATAATATGAAATTATGTAAACGATTTTGTCAATTTTTAGTTTAATATTATGAAAAGTCTAAAAATAGGGTTGAATTTATAATTATTCGCGACATTATATTTCGTATAGAAAATAGAAACATTTCGTTATCAACATAACCTTCTAGTCATAACCTGTATTTCTTTTTCTTCTTACCTTCTCGCATTTTCTGTTCTAATTCTTCTAGCGTCGGTTCAATTAATTCCCAACCATCTGGCGGAGGTTTCTTACTTCTACGTACTTTGGGCATTTTTAATTCGCATCAGTGTTACCAGGAAAAGTATACAATATACGGTTTACAGTAATGTCAAGTCGTAGAGTTATATTGCCGCTACTTGTGCACTTGTGTATCTGTGTTGATCATGCATAGCTATAGATACGTTACTGCCGTGACGAATCAAAGCAAACGAATAATGGCGGCAAGGCGGGAAACCCGTTCTCATATTTGAAATGAAATACCGTTCTCATAATTTTTTTAAACAGTTTCTTCTTTAGAAATATCAAGATAATTCAATATTGTACAGAATAAATTCGTGCTGCATAATGCAATTTTTGTAAAACAGAAGAAACCATGCACAGATACTATGCGTATCGACATTTTTTAAAAACATTGATTTCTTGAAAATGTACAACCATTCAGAATTACAAAATATAGTTATTCTTATATTATATTTACTATAGTTATATTAAGACTATACGTATGTATATGTAAAATTAGTAGAAGAAGAGCGGAGGGAGAATTAAACAGTAAGAATGGATGAAATTCTAAAGCAAAATAAAATATTACTATCATTTAAAGGATATTTGGATATATTAAACAATTATTTCTATAATCAATACTCTGCTACACGATCATTCTCAACCTATACAATATATTATCTTTGATTCTTATAAGGAACAATACATATATTATGCACCAATGAGTAGATTAATCTCCTATAAATCATATGTCTAATGATATTGTACACTTACCTACAGAAGAAGTGAAAAAAGGAAACCATAATTATCATTTTATTAAAACTTCATTGCAAGATGGGAAATGCTAAATTATATAATAAAATTCATTTATTTTATAATATATATTATATTAAATTATCATTTAAAAATCACACAAAAATCATTTTGTAGAAAAAAATACTGTTTACAATTTTTCCCGATTTTGGATATTTTGAAGGCAAATTCGACTGGTCTAGAAGGTTTACTGAACGGGATTGGATTTAGTTTATAGTCAACGCTAATTTTTCGAAAGCTCACCATTTTATTCCAAAGATGTATGGTACAAAAATATAAAGAACAAAATGTCGGACGTAAAGTGTTGCGTGATACGAAGTGTGTAGTTTATAAAACAATAGGATGACTCGAAGAGGATTTTACAAGACGCAGAAAATTGCAATTAATCGCAAACGCCATCGTGTTTGTAGAAGAAGAAAACACATACGCTCGATAGTTTATTATTGACACTCAGAAAGACATTCACAAAGAATGCCACGCAACATTCTCATTCTGTGTCAGCAACCTTTTTTTTTACCATTGAGCTTTTTTTGCTATTTGAGAGGATGGACGAGCCGAAGAAGAAAAAGTCAATAGATGATGTGGAAATCGCTGTGTTACGTTCTCACGAAACGTTCTAGATTGACTGTCGGTTAAAAAGAGCATCGACGATCCTGAGGGCGCGATTGATTCCTAGTAGCGCGACCAGTAAGAAATCGATCGATATATACTGCTCGTCCCATAGTTGATGTTTGGTGAAAAAAAGAAAAAGTTTGCTTTCCTTTCAGGCACGGTTCATCCGATCTCTAGTCGGATGAAATTATTCTGAATTATCGGTCGATGCCGTTAACCTCGTTCCCAAAGACTTGCTGATGGTTTCTCAGGTTTATACGTGTATTTTATTTTTTGTGATTTATAAGGACACGTACAGATTCTGGTCACTGAACTATAATTAAATTTAACATTTTCAGTATTTTAAATTTTTTATTAAAATTAAGCGACGTAGAACAAATAATAAATTAAGTAGTTGCTATGTGTATATATGTGTATAATCGTCTATAAATAGTTTAGACAACCAATGATAATTTGTCCTTTATCCGACATAATATACATACGAATATGCGTCTCTGACACATTACAAGTAGAAAAATGAAATTTCTGCGTCTGGTTGAATTAATTCAGTGACCAGGGACTGAATATATTTTTTTAACAGTAGTCGTGATTTCGTTCACTCCTTTTATTAGTGGCCAAATAACAGTGTATAAAGTAACGTGTAAAATACATTACTATCATACACAATTGTAATAAATTCTGTTAATGTTTCAACTGCTGGATTATATAATAACGTATAACATACGTTGGAAAGTCTTGTACAAATACAAAGCTGTATATAGTGCAGTAGCCTTAAGGAGCGTTCTAGCTTGATCTCTAAGATTTACATGAAATAGATTATAATTTCATTTCATTTTACTCCATTCGATAGAGTCCAAACTTATAACATTTTTCTTGGCATCTCTAATCGTTTAAAACGTAAGAGCCGAACGACCTTGTTCTGTCCAAAACAAGACCTTTCTTAGTGTTGGCAGATATAAAAAACGATGGAAGAGAAGGAGAAACAGCAACAGAAGGTACACAGACAGAGGGCAGCATATGGAAATCGCGGCAGCTCTGACATAACCAGGCTTCAATCTCCAGGACGAAAAACGAAGAAGAAGCGTAAAGGAAAAGCGAGCTGATTGTTCTTACAGGGCGCTGCGATGATTCATCTTTTCTGAGCAGAGCCACAAAGAGGAGAGTGTCAGAGAGGATGGCGATCTAAATTCAGAAACAAAAGGAACGAAACAAGATTTCAGTTTGATCGCTGAAAATTCCTTAAGAGGGTAGCTCGGCGAGGTCACGAAGAAGAAATTATGCTAAAGGGGGTGGAGATGGCGAGATTCCGCGAAATCCAACATTGTATAAAATTCGCATAAAGCCTGGGATAAAATTTCGAGCGAGCAAAACGAATCAAGGAAGACACGAGCGCCCGTGACTCGGAGGTAAAAGCAAAAACTTTTCGGTGGAAATTCCGTGAAATTAGTTAAAAATTGAAGGCGGCAAACTGGGAACATTACATAAGTGCAACGAAAGAATCACAGAGGAAATTTGCGTGTATAAGATACGCTAATTTTTTAACGAAATAATGTGTAATATATAGAGTCCTGTGTGCTACTGGATGTTATAGTTATAGCTTTCTTCATTACGATACGAGGTAAATTGACGGACACATTATTGAATTTGAGACTCGCTGTGGCTCTCGTGCATAGGATGCTCCATAGGTTCGTGTAGAGAAGTTTGCTGGGCCCGAAGAATATTTTTGTTGAGTTTTAATTTGATTGTTGCTTTTAATAAAGAAAGACTGAACAATGGCACTATATTATTATTATTTACTATTATATATTACGCTTTGAAATTTTGCATAAATGTGATTAATTCCGTGTAAACGATGTAATATTTTGCAGTAAAACTTAATAATACTTATTGCGTTTAAAAAGACTCACAAATATATATTTCATATAGATACAATTAGTGGTAAAGATTATTTCATGATTCGTTTAGTAATTTTGTCTGAATTGATCTATCGCAAACTAACGTTTCGAATTCAAAAACATATTTGATAGAAAATGGAGGTTTTAGGCGATCGAAGAATGTTAAAGTTCCAGGCTTTTCTACAATTGAAGAGATGAAACTTTACTGCACCTAGACTGGAATTTAAAATTGAAATTAAATGCTATATATTATATAAATAGCTAATTATATACAGTGATATAGGGTCATCTTCTTTTTGCAGAAGTGGTCTCAAATTATATATAAATTACATAGAAAAAAGTAAATAATAACTTAAATCAATGGATAACTTATGTTTTCGATAGTTATAAAAGTGCAAGAAGGCAATAATTATTTATAGATAAACAAATAAAAAAAGAAACAGCGGTTCAGTATATCGATAATAAGAATTGTATCTGTAGTACTTGCTTAACAGTAGTTTGTATTTAAAAATATATTGCAATTCTTGAATATGCAGATGTTGCTTTTTGTGAGATATAAAACATAGTTGACTTGGAAATATAAAACGGCTTTTCCGTACAACATTTAATAGCTAGTCTTTATAAATTTAATATATAAATGGAACTAATGGAACTAAATTATAGATGGAACTAAATAATAAATTAAAATTTTGTTCGTAATAAATTTATATGGAAGACGGCAGAATATTTAGTATATTCAATTTCTCTTTTCAACAATACCTTTACTATATGATTTTGAATATGATTAGTCGTTTTATTCGTGATTCGCTGTAGTTTTTGAAATCGAATATTCCTTGAATATTTTTCACTTTAATAGCAGAAGACTAAAACTGTGGTAGATTTTAGTAAATATATTTCATTTGCAAAATGAAGTATAAATTGCAATGCTTAAAAGAACATCTTTCTTTATAAATCCCGTCAACTACTTATTTACAACGTTGCAACTGTTATCATTTAGTACTCGGACTTCAAATTATTACATTATAGTAAGGTATAGTAAAAAAGTTATTTGGATACTGAAAATTCGAATAAAAATGATCAATCAAATTTTATTCATCACTAATGGATAAATATACAATAGGATAAGAATGAATTCCAATAACTTAATAAAAATTCGAAAGAATAATTAAAATACGAGATATTTTTATTTTTCCTCGATATTTGAAAGACAGATTATCACGTTGTTTATTATCATTTTTTTTAATTCCTTGAATTTTATTGTAATTTGTAGTTTTCATCTATTTGCGTGATATTTTTTTATCCTAACAAAATGTTTTTTAGCTGTTAGCTGTACAGATTATATAATTTTTCATATAAATTTAGTACGACAGTTCAGTAACGAGTCGTTCCTCCTTATAAATTTAAAAATACGTGTAAGATATTTGTTTTTTAACAATTTGGTAAAATACTGACCTTAGTCATTCTATACAGTGCATATTTAATTTCATGTTTCTCTTAGAAATTTGTCCAACATTTCATTTACAGGGAACACTATAAGCGAACTGAAAGTGTTCATATCAAAAGCAATATACATACTTAATATTTAAATACAATGTTAATTCTGTTCAAAACGAATAATTAATTTGTTATATATACATACATATGTATGATATATTCGCAAGAACGTCAATCTTGAGATCGTTTCCGAACAAAACCATTGTCTTGGAAATTGTGTCACACAATTGCAGCTCTTCCTTGACGAATTGTACAAGTTCTCACGCTACACGCAAGTACCTTTATATCCAAATGCAGCATCAGAAGTTTGGCTGCAAGATGGTCGGTTCGATCGACAAAAGCTATCTTTCTCCTCTTTGGGTATGTGTTTAATAAATGTATTTTGTTCCTCCGCCATAATCCTTCCTCTCTCTTCCTCGACCGATGTATCTTTTTCCCCAATTTTCCCAACGTTGCTGTTGCTTAAATGCCGTTCCATTTGAATTCCTTCTGACGTTTTCTCATTTTTTCCCAAAGGCTGGCACATACTAACGCGTCTTTCTCTCAACAAGAATTTGTCAAGAGTTACAGTAGGTCTGGCCAAGACATCCATTCTGTCAAAATGGTAAGCACTACCTATGCGATCTCTCTGCAGTGGTCTGGCTAATACGTTCATTCTGTCGAATTGACAGATACTTCCACCGCGATCTCTCTGCAATGGCCTGGCGGGAACCTCCATCCTATCGAACTGGCAGATGCTCATTCCACGATCTCGTTGCCATAATTTTGGAGAAGCATCGAATTGACAAACACTTATTCCTCTGTTTTGACAGAAAGATTTGCTTGTCCCGGTTTTGTCCAACTGATAGACGCTTGTCTTTCGTTCGTCTAACAATAATTTCGTGGAATCGCAGGTCGGCTTAAAATTCTTTAACGTATCCTGTTCACTGGATGAGTCGAGCGTGTTATTTTCCGTAAAAACGGAGAATTGAAGGTCGAACGCGCTTTTCGTGCGACGCGCTGTACCTCCGCCACCTGGGAGAAAGGACACACTGGAGCCAATGAACGCACTGTTTTGCCTCGGTCTCATTTGTCTCAAAGTGTAGTTCGAGTCGTGCTTTATTGGACACTCTTCGCAAAGGATATTGCATTTCGAGAATGTACGTCGGTTCTGCGAACAAACAAACAGATGATTTGTAAATTAATTTTCATCGCCACTTTTAAACAGTTCAATTGATCTTTGTAATCTATTATACATTCGTGTTTGGAGGTACGATGCTTTGTTTAGAGAAAGTCGTGATGAACAGGGTAAGATATGATACAGATTTGAAAAGTATTACCTACGTGCTATATAAAATTAAGATGAGTAGATCATTATTCTAGGTATAATTAAGATTATGATGTATACATGTCCATATCTACATATATGATCATTTCGTTTACATATAAATCAAACTTTTATCGAAAACAGTATTCCATTTGGAAACGTTAATATCTTGAAAATCTTTTTAATTTCTATAGAAAATAAATTGTCCATTAATTTTTAATTTATTTAATGGTAATTTAGATTTTTGCAATATCCTTTCATTGAAATATATATCAATATTATGAGAAATATTATATATTAAGAAATATAAAAAATCCAGTTCCCTAGCTGGATGAAAATTTCGATTTCTTCTCTTCTCCTAATTATTCATTATTTAATACATAATTAATAAGAATTTGTCGTATATAATATATTATTCATATTTTAAACATTAATGCATAACATTTCTCCCGGGTTTGTTATCTCTACGTTATACGTTATTTATGCATATGTACGTATGTATGCCGGACAGTAGATGTAAAAAACATTTACTCAATCCATGTTTCTCAATGAAACATTTTTCCCTAAATTTTACATTTCATGTCCGAGATGTTAAGTCTTTAATTGCATATAAAACTGTTTATGTAGTAGGAAATTTGAATCTAGTAAATGGTAAAGTCGAAATGTCAAAATAAATACATAGTGATTATTTGAAATCATGACGAAAAAATTAGAAATGAATCGGTGGACGGTAAAAGTAAAATAGCATTCCAGAAATGCAAAGTTTGAAAACAATCCATATTGTGATTTGCGCGTGCGCACGTGTTTGTGTGTGTTCAAGTCCGTGTCAAGCAATATAAATTGATAGAAATACAGCGATTTATTGTGATACCGATAACAAAGAATTTTTTTTTTTTTTTACTGATAAGGAACTAGAAGTCTGAAAGCAACTAATTTTAGCAATAAATAGTATGCGATCCTGCAACAAAAGTTATAAATGTATATAATATTTCGCATAGGATAATTACGGGAAGAATGCGGTACATTTTTTTAAGGATAAAAATTTTTTGTTGGTAGTGGATTATGTATTGGGTACTAGCAAGTCTGACTCGCTAAAGTACGGGAAGGGGTTAAGAAACTGTATGTTATTTTTATAGTCGCACTGTACAACCTCGATTTGTTGGAAAATGATGTAAGATAGCTGCATTCGGGTCAAGCGTCTCTGAAATAATAATAAATGATATGAAAGATTGATAAAAATTGACTAAAATTTTTCGACATTTTTGTCTTTAAATTTGAATTTTATCTTTATATTTTTCTTTTTATGTTTTTATATAAGGTTTCCTGCAATTTGTCCTGGCGGACATTCAGAAAGCTGTTATACCTTGATTAAGGGTAACGTATGGATGTTATTCTCGTTGGATTTGATCGTTAAAAATCCGTTAAGTAAGTTTCAACCAGAAAGCTTAGAGCAATTAAATCCTGTTAGTTGAGTGGACGCTAATCAGGACGCGGCCATTAATGTCTAATTGAGTATATTCAGTCAGTCTCAAGTAGAAGATTTTTTTACTACTATATAATTAATTAGGATTGTGTAGGAGTCTTTCGATCGTCTTACGTTAGATCCACATCGTTGTTTATAAATTACGTTCGTCAACAGCTTTGGACACTTGTGAACTTATTTGTGAACAACGAGTAGTGAACAGAGAACACTCCTTTTTTAAGAGACGTTACATCAAAGGTACCAATTATAATGCAGAATCCAGACGTATTCGTGCCTGCAGTAGAGCTCGCGAGTTATTTGCAAATAACTTACAAACAGAGATGATATAGTAAAGCAGCTTGCAAACTTTGATGTTACTACCTTCTGAACAATCAGCGTGAGAATCATTGGTTGATAGAAAATTTAACGTAATCAACATTCCTTCTTTGACTGAAATTGATATTTGAAAATTTATACTTGTCTCTAATATTTATTGGATTATGGTAAGTAATTTCTCATAGTCTCGAGTAATTTGTCATATGACATTTCGATAGAATTTTTCAATTCATCTTCGTTTTTTAATAAATTATTTGTTTCTTGTATCAAAATTTATTCTCTTCCAGCATCGATGTTCTCGATCATTTTTTCATCTAACATTATTTGCTTTTACTATGAAACATGCAATTGATACGAGCAGCAAGTCTTTACATATATCGAGATTTACAGACGAACAAAATCAACAAGTGGCTGCGCGTACCAACACTAAACGAATAACAACGCTACAACTATGAATAGTTTGCAAACAATTTTAGCCAGTCTGCAGATAACTCGGCATTAGACAGCACGAAGGTCAGTACACAGTACACAATACTAAAGTATAGTCATAAAGTATCAATTATAAATAAAATATATATTTATGCATTACCTGAAGTTGATTTTGTTCAATCGTGGTACAATTTTGTTCGTCTTGTGGCAGGAATTTCGGTTGAGATGGTTCCAACATTCTTATCTTGCCCCATCGATTGAAGAATAACGCAATTGCCGCAGCCCATAGAAAGAGTACGAAAATAACTATCAAGGCCTCTTCAGCTCTGAGTATAACTGCACCTAGTTCTGGACTGCCTATTACAACATCATTCGAGTTACTATTTAAAGTTTATTGTCTAAATAAATATAACACTCTTGCGAACAAAACTGTTTGAGGGTTTTGGGTAAGAGCCGTATCCGAAAGAAATTTCCTCCTGACGTTTCCCTACTACTGTAGCTACCTTCTTCAGGTATCGAAGGATCTACTGAAATCGATGTACATCGTGGAGATCTCTTTGTTTTTATATAGGTGAGATTTCAAACAGTGTAGTTCACAACAGAGTTATATATAACAATCCGTGGCATGAAACTTTCAAATCTGTAGTATACTAATTAATTCTTTAAATATTTACGATTTAAACAGTAGGTATTTTATATGCCGTTCAGTTTCCGACTGAACGCATAAAGGCTAATGAGTCTTCTGGGTGACCAAAATGATTTTCTTGGCTAACCGCTAAAGGCTCTAGGGCAAACACATCTGCGATATACCATGTTCCTCGAGTATCTTCAATGATTACTGAATATCGACGGTAATAATATTGCAAGGTTTCCAAGCAGCAATTTACTCACTGCTGCGTTCTTTCCATTACTAATGCTACAAACCTTATCTCCTTAAGGGGGTATTCTAGCCTAGAGGCATGAATTTCGAGCGGATTTTGAAGCTCTGTACAAACGAAACAAAAAATATTTTTACTATCCATTTCTTTATCATTTGTTTATCGATATTTTAAGATTACATAAAAAATTAACCGAAAAAGAAAACTCAAAATTCACAAAGTTATGAGCTGGCAAAGTGAGGGGTCCAAAAAAAAGAGTGTCCTGGCGTGCATGATTTCAACCCTTCTGGTCATCTGAAGAAAAAAAGCCGTATGGATTCTTAATTAGTATAGATGCAGCTGCTTGAACCTTGGAAAAGTAAAAAAAATATTTTTTTTACAAAATGGCGGCCGTTTGAAGAAAAAGTTACCTTCTGGGCATGTTTTTTTGGCAATTCCGAATTATTTAAAAATAGTAAAATTAAGAATTTTGATCCGAGCGTGATTTAGGCGATAGAGGAATGTATAAAGAATATTCACACCAAATTTCAAATAAATCGATTCATTAGAACTTGAGATATCGTGCACGCTAACTCGAAAAATGTAGTTTCGAGAAAAACGCGTTTAAAGTTTTGAGACAAGTTTCCGGCAATTTTACTCGTAGAATGGTATAGCATATTTACATATTTTTAATCGGCGATTCCTGCTCTATACAAGAAACCTTCCTCTACTTCAAACTGCTCATTCTCCGAAGTTCTTTCACGGAGACGAGTAGTTTTGGCTTCCTTTGATGCCTCTGAAGCTCGGGGTTCAGAGCGCTCGATGCGAATTTCGTCTCGCCTGACTGCGAACGCATGAGCTTCTGGACCAAGCGTGATTCCCATGACACTTAAGATTTTTAATATGGGTATAAAACCTTCATTAAAAATATATACTGCGAGGAAAGTGGAAATTTGAATTGTCTGTGTTCGTGCGTGGATGTGCTTCGGAGTAAAAGTCCATATTAAAGAGATCAACGAACATAAGATAGGCAAATATGTATATTGCGTAACGTATTGACGTTTAAAAATGTGTGGTTTCGTTTAAAAAATGGAGGTGACCTTCAAAATTCGTAAATACGTTCACCTGAGAAAAATTTTTCCAATTTAATCGAAACCAAGCAACTTTTGTTTCAAACATTTCTTTGTATCTGAAAAATTGAAAAAATTATTTAAGTGGCCTATTTTTGGTGGTTCCTTTATCCTATTTTTGGTTTTGTCATGTGTATCATAGATCACTGTTTGCTTCATTTTCTTGCTTGTGGTGATCTCATTCTAAAAATCGAAAAATTCGTTCTACCAGTTTGATCGAGATTGGAATTTCCGAGGAATTTCCGAAGGTCTGTGTACTTACGCGCATTCGAAAATCCATATAGATGAATAGGAGGCGGGAAATACTTCATTATACCGTCTCTCATAAAATGGGGAAAATCGTGTGGATTTTGGACGATAAAGCCGATTCAACTTTGCTCGCTTATCTCTTACGCTGCTCACTCCCATTCGAGAGTTATACGCGTAAAAATAATTTATCTTCCTCTTCAAAATGTTTTCAAAATGCCGTAATTTTAGCAGAATGCAATATTTATCTCTATGCAGCTATATATTTTGTAACTTTATCATACATTATCGAGCTTTATTATGTTGATTAATATTTATTAGTAGATTTATTTGACAACACTAATCGAATAGCAAACATCCTCGAGGTTCGCCAAAATTTTACTAGAACTGTTGCACGTCAAACCACTGATACTCCTTTGCTTTGGTTTTATCCTACTTCAAACTCCTACTCCACACAACGTCCAATGGTGCCAACAACCATACGAACAAATTTTTTTAATAATCTCAACTCGAACGCTTCCATGTTCGTCGTTAGAAGAAAATTCCATGTTAGATATCACGTTAATCGCGCTTATGAGGTTTGAGTTTTGCAAGAAGTAGAAGATAATCTTCTCGGAAGCATTATGTCCCTAAGACGATGAAATACAGATATCCTACTCTGTCGGCGGCAGCGTCTTTTGAATTTTCAAAACATTGGTAAAACTTATCGTCACAGGCGCAGCTTAACCTGTTCAAAAATTGTGTATTCGTTCGTCTATTCTTTCATCGCTTTTTCAGATCATAATATTTTACTCTTGTTGTTATTCTCTTCGTTCGATTTGTTTAGCGGAACGTTTGCGCTGAAAACAACTGTTCGAAACAGGATTCGACGTTCGACGGATCGCGAGGCAGTTGGCTAGGCACGCGTAATAATTCGTATACAGTGTTACATCGAATCGCCTGTATTTTTTACTGAGCGCTAAATGCAAAAATTCGGTTGCAAAGTCGAATCGTTCAACGGCCTGAACATTGCTCGAAACTTTACATTATATCGAGTTTGTTTATTCTTTTACAAATTAGAATTGCTATTATCCTCCTTGCCTGTCGAAAAAGGAGGACCAGATATATATGTATAATCTATGATCCTAGGTATCAAGATAATTAAAAAGATTCGTGCACATACAGGTTGTTGGAAAGTGGTCGCAACTGAACTGTTCTTTTTAGAAAAACAAATTAAAGTTTCATTGTAGAACGGTTAAGTTGCGATCCAGACTTTTTATTCTCGTGAAGTGGAATACGATGGAATAAAAAAAGTCTTGACCTTGAATTTCATTTCACGGTGTAGAACCATTCTTTCGAACAGCCTGTACAAAAATGTTATTCGAGGATTATTTTGCACGTTACAAACGATTTAACTTTATACATGGAACTAATGTGGCCGCCGATCAATGAATGACCTGCCGAACATCTCTCTATTCGACTTACATTTCGTATCTTTTTCATTTTATTAACATGCACGCATATTATATTAAAAGTTAATGAAAATGTATATATATTTATTATTGGGTTCGTTTGTTGTTGTAAATTTCGCAATTAAATACATCGTGCCAGCTGCGCACTGCTACCATGCTAATATGCCCTTGTCATTTTCTGCTCTTCCAACGACCTTTTTCCACCTTCTCTATCATTCTCTCGCTACTCAAGATTTCTCAAGATTAAATTTCTATCCTTATGAATTCCTGTGCCAGATTTTGCATGGGAAGACAAATTGAAATGTCCATTTAATCAAACGTAATAGCACATAAGGATCGATTTCTCTGTGATAAACTTTAAATCTTTAGATGTATCTCGGATTTTTTGCGATCCTATGATCTAAAATGGCAAAGCGAACCGTGTCCATATAAAACTTTCGAATTCACGGACAATAAGAGCTACTATTGTCCGAGTATTGTGGGATATTTAACTCACCATCCGGATAAGTGGAATTAATTTCATCGGTGATATTCAATTCAGATGGTATCGGTCCAACGAGGATCCTGTCATCCGGAGCTTCCATCAATTCCAGTTCAATTTTTGTCACGTGTCCTAGACGAAGAAAAATAAAACAAATAATCACAAATGGTGTAAGTAAATCTTAGAAACTTTGAAATAATAATAAATAATATTATATTAATATCTTTTTCGTTTACATAAATTTATTGGCACGTAGCATATTTTCTTCTGCCATTTAGTGCATTAGGCAAAATAAATTAATCTACTTAATAATTATAAGTTAGTTAGACGCACTCTTTTCATAGAAAAAGTTCTTTAAATAAATGTAACGTTCTTTTATTCAGAGGATCGTGTCGCTTTGTAATCGAGCGCTATGCTTATGGTCTGCTAATAATAACGTTCTTAAGCTTGTTATGTCTAAAAATTAGTTTATGCTACGAACATTCTACAATCTGCTTTTATTCAACTATATTTTTACAGAATTCTATTCAATTTTTTTAAGTATTTTTCATGCGAGAATTTCTAAACTTACCAAATTTTCTAATTATTATCGTAGAAAATCTTTGAATATAGCTTGTACAAGATGTTCATAAAAACAATAATCGGTTTGAAATTGAACGAATAAAATGAAGATATTAGTGAGCAAAAATAACGTTCTTCTTATAAATATATGTTATATTATTATATATATACAATATTAGCAACTTTTAATATACCTACCACTGCGATTGACATCCTGATGTTTGTGTAGTGACACTGTGACATGTTCTCTAGATCGATTTCTTCCCTCCACTCTTACAACTTTTACGCTTCTCTGAAACCATTAAAACGAAATACAAATTATTGAAAAAAGATATTCCCTTTTATATTGATATAAAAAACAGAATGTAGGGTATTTTACATAAAAATAGTGCAAATTAAATAAGATAATTTATTACATAATTTTATCACATAATTTATGTTTGGCATTTTAGACAAATATTAGTAAGCCTTTCTTACGTTTGCTTTTTATTCACCACACAATTTACGTCGCGCAAATATAATGGCGCGATAAACTTAACCAAATTGAACTGTCGTAATTCGAAAGATAGACTATATCTAACGTTTAATCAGCAATTCAGAATTGTAAATATGGGTTTTGAAGTAGTTTATAGGTAATATTGACAATATATTATTGTCATTGGTATGTTACGCAATTATGGTTAACTAGATCAATTTGATAAGACACAAGATATTAATAAATACGTGAGACACATTTGAAGCGTTGATTCTAAACAACGAAATGAATACGAAAGTCAGTTAGTACATATGTAAAAGTATCGGTTGTGAGGCTTACTTTTCAATTTCTAGCCAATGTAATTGTTACGTCGCGTGAAAAGGTCCGCGTGACGTCCTTTATTGTCTGACCGTCGAGGCTCAAGCATCGTTAGAGAAACCCTCGATAAACCTAAGGCCCCACCATAAACCGAGTCTCATTAGCTTGCAGGAACCTTGAATCCTGCAAGTATTTTCGGTTTATAGCTGGTACTTGAAAAAGTCCTTAGGTCTATTGAACGTTCTTAAAGATTACGGAGAAAGCTGGTAGTTATAACGGGAAAAACTGGTAATTATACGATAGGGAGAACCAGGAATTTATATAATAGAAATATCCAGATTTTCCCACGAGTCATGCCGGTAATTTCCTCCGTAATCACATCAGAACGAACATCAGAGTTTCTATGGTTCTAAATTAACTGAATACGGCAGTGACATTGCGCTACAATTGACGAATATTTCTTTCTCTTTCGGACTTGATATTTCTCATTCTGATTTCCTCATACAGTAGGTCTAGTAGATCTTTATCCTATTTCACACCCACTCCTTGTATCTCGTCTCAATTTCTAACGAACCGAATGGAAGTAATAGACGGAAATTCATTTTCATTTTGATCGCGCATTGACACTACATATGTCTAAAAAGAAGAATTTGTGCTGTAATTGTTCGATAGAAAAATGTTTCAAATGTCACAAAATGTCATAAAAGTCTATGTACATCGGTTAAATATAACATATTATACTGAAACCGTTAGCTCTACTAATGATTTGCTACATCTTCCCTCATATATTGAATACCTGCATTATAGTAATTGTCTAATTAATTCTTCCGTAGCGTCGATATTTTGGAATATTCTGATCTATAGATTTGGATAGAGAAATTGTTTTCTAAAGCACGCCGAGGAATATTAGCAACGACCATTGCTCATGTTAAATCTATGTAAAATTCACTGTTTTTTGAACTCGTTGTTTGGTGCTTTAAAATTCTCCTTCTGTCGTTTTTTCAATACACAGTATATAGAGTATATATATGTCGGGTTTACATTATGATTAGTGTTAGGGGCGTGAAACGAATCTTCATTTGGATTAAACATTATTGTTATACAATAGAGGAGATATTTACTAATGCAGATATGATTATTACAGAATTTGACAAGTAACCGTGGTAATTAGATACTCGAGAAGCTAATGACAATGATCCTAGGTTCAATAACGTATCCGCGGTCAACGGGATAACAGAATGCGCTTTCTTCCAAGGTCCAAGTTGTACCCAACTTGCTTGTCTACGGTACAAGTATTACTGAATTAAAACGTAGAACATCCACCGAGCGTAAAGACGCTATGTATCTCGCTAATGCGACTTCACGAGAGAATGACTTTCCGTCACGATGATGTTGCAGAGGAGAACTATGATGCGGTGTATCTAAGGACACGAGATCATAGGATTAGTATAGATAGAGTATAGTGTAGTAACAGACCTAGGTATTAGATATCATCCATAGAGACAGCTCCCGCAAAAGCGGCTCTCACGGCTGTCAAGTTCTGCTTCAAACATAGAGATAGTATATCAGGATATCTTACACCGCATCCAGACTCAGCAATCATGCTAGACTTGGAATTTAATGATGTGACTTTCTGCCCTTCGTAAAATTGTATCGTACGATCGTATCATACGATCTCTTGCAACAGATAAAAATTACATGATAATACTATGGGAAATGAATTAATCCTAAATAACGATCAAACAATTGTATATGATGCAATATTCAGACTGGATGTCCCAATGGAACCAAAAAAACTACGCTCCGAATCTCCAATTGCACTTGCAGTTGTCTTTTCTGGGCTAGGTGCGACGGTGTTGTATTGTGGTAGAACATGCAATGTTTTAAACTCTAAAATTTTCAGGGATCTTCGTAATAACTTCATATAATAACTTCATGATGACAGTAATGTAAACGTGTTCTCCGAGTTATTACCAAAGCTGGTTAACGGAGACTTTACGAACACATGGGAATGTTTCACTTGATAACTTCTCTGTGATATGAACAAGGTCACCAATTAATCAGTTGATTACATTTATTCTGACGTTACTGTTTTCAATAACACAGCCATTTGCTGGCTCCGTTATTTAACAAATAAATCGATAAACAGTATTAATAATTTCATTTCAGATAAAGTTGATGCTCCTTCTCAAACTTATTTCTCACTCACGTGCAGTACATTGTTCATTGCCCTGTAGAGTTGCTTGATTCATTAAATCCTTCAGAGTTATCAATTCATTCTTTAAAGTTAAAGATAAGAATAATTTTACTTCGTAATATAAATCCTCCAAGATTGTGCATAATTTGCATTAGTGTATAATAGAGACAACTGTTTTGATAGCTTGTGCTGCTGGAGAAGAAATCATAATACTTTCGATTCGAGTAATTTCATTATATACCCTATTGGACTTTGTTAGATTAGCTCTTGAAACATTCAAACATTCAGCAAGCCCGATCTCATGTAAGTTCCGGCATCAATCTTTACTTCCTTGCTTCTAACGACAACCCTTGCTATTAACGTACTGTATAAAGCTCTGAAATAATTAAAGAGATACACTTGACTAGACATCTATAACTTGCATAACCATCACGCAATCTTGGGTAAGAACGGCAACACTTCCGAACCAATTGGCTGCTGAAGCAAGCAAAACTTTCACAGAAAGAAGACTAAAAAGAAAACACCCCACTGACCTCGCTAAAGAAATAAAATCGTCAAACTCGAAGATGGTATTCCGCCGGGGGTAGCCATCCACATGTTATTTAGCAATTAAGTTAGACAAATTTACCAAAATTCTAAAATACAAATTAAATAATAATAAAAAAAATTCTTGGGTACGAAAAATAAAATAATGTCAATTGCTTGCTGGTATCATTATGAAGGTATAGAAGATATATTAAATCGCGCGGAATCAGATCGAATCACGTCATGTAGGTAAACTACAAGACGTAGTACTTATTATTTTAAAACTATCGGTGATCCATCGATTGGAATTCGGTGCCGTTATAAAAGTACACGATGAAAGCGCCTTCATAGCATAAAAGAAACACTGAAATATCAATTTCAATGATATTTCATTTTGAATAAAAACAGAAAAAACGAACCACTTATGTATACTTTTTGCTTCGGTAACACTCTCATATTTTATAAAATAGAAATTTATGTTAATTTACTTATCAATTGATTTAAATTGTTAAATTAGATACTATTGGTTCGTTGCTGCAATTAAATAAACATGATTAGTATACATTATGAATATCAGCGAAGAAAGGTTCGAATTAACTTGTAATCCTTTATAAAACCACACAAAAAGTAGAATTCGATTAGTAAAATATTACGTTGATCAAATTTGCTGATTGCCTTCACAAAGACAGTTATAGATATAATATACGATTTGAAAATATTCGTACAATCTATGCCACGTAACATGGTATCGATGGTAATCGATGTAATGATAATATTTGCCGCTAATGTGATTTATATTATTTTATTTAAAGCCATCTGGCAAATTGAAAAACAATACTGATGTTTCTGAATTTACAAATTTTTTTATTATCAAAATAGCTATGTAGAAATATATGTCCGGGGTTAGGCATAAAACACGTTGAACATCAATGCACCGAGATCCAAAGAATAATTGGATAAAGAGTCAACAATCAATTGTCAAGATGTAGGAGCTATTTTCAGCAGCGGTCAGAAGGATCATTCGAATGATTTGTCAAAATTGCCTCATTTCTGCTGTGTACTGAGTGTACTATACGATTATTTTTAAATATACGATTGCGATACGAGATGCAAATACAAGGACTGGACTACTTAAAAATCTTAAACTCAAGAATAGTGAAATCACGTCCGCATCATAAATCCAGCTTACAACTATGTATAATAATTATTGCTAACTGTTCAACAGCTACTTTAGAAAGAGTCCCGAGATCTCGAAAAGATATTGATCAATGCTGATCGATAGTATCGATTAGACGTGTTGATTAAAAAGCAGACCAATCGAAAATCTCGAGGACAATCGATCAGGACGCTAACTCCTTGAGTGGTGAAAAATTAAAGATCAACCTAAATCAAGAGACTAACAAACGTAATGCTACTTAAGTGTATAATTTTTCCAAATAGAATAGAACCATAGAAAAGTAACTAATGTAAGAAGTCTGTCTGATTATTTTAAGTTATTTTATTTGGAAATAAGTTTGTGTAAGATATACAGGCCTGTGTGTAAGGTCTGATGGGAGGTACAGGTGGATAGGATGTGATTCTACCTGAAAAAATAAGTCGAAAACGTAACATAACATATTTTCATATGACGTTTCGTTTCCGAGAAAGTGGAGTCTGAAAACTTGTCAAGTACCAGGTATGTAAATATGAAACCGGAATTTTCGTATAGAAAAAACACGTTTATTGTATGAAAATGATTAAAAATATTTTATTCGAAGTATTGCCCATCGCTAGCTATACATTTTTCCCACCTGTCTGGCAATTGGCGGATGCCACGCCAAAAAAACTGTCGCTCTTTTGAGGCAAACCAGTCATCGAGCCATTTTCGTACATTTTCGTAAGAAGTGAAGTGCTGGTCAGAAAGTGCGTGTCCCACCGATACAAATAAATAGTAATCGGACGGAGCCAAGTCTGGTGAGTAAGCCGCGTGCGAAAATATTTCTCAACTGAACGCTTCAATCGTTTCCTTGACAGGTCACAATTCGGTGGAGAAATGATTTTCTTTTGTATCTGGCGAGCAGCATTTCGCAAGTGGTTTTTCGGTTTTCCTGCTGTCTTTCATTCAGTTCATGTGGAACCCATTTTCCCACCTTCTGGATCTTTCCCATGGCTTTCAAACGTATGGAGACGGCTTCTCGTGTCACGTTTAATTGATCAGCGAGTTGTTGTTGCGTTTGAGCGTCATCCTCATCCAACGATGCTTGCAATTCGCTGTCTCGAAACTTTTTCGGTGGTCTTCCACGTTCTTCGTTCCTCACGTCAAAATTGCCACTTCCGAATTTTTTAAACCACTCAAAGCACTGTGATTTACCAAGAGCATGCTCACCGTAAGCTTCGACAAGCATTCGATGCGATTCTGCAGCAGTTTTCTTCAAATGGTAACAGAAAATCAATGCTGTAAATCGCAGATCGTAGTTTCCAGGCACAAAATTCGACATGTTCAACGCTATTACAAACTATGCTGTTGTATGCTGAGTAGAAAATGTTTGTGAGATGTCAACAAAGACTTTTGGCATCGATGACGCAGTTTAGTGATAACTACATTATCAGCTAGGGCCATCTATAGGCAAATTCCGGTTTCATATTTACAGACCTGATATATTTAAACAGAGGTTATCAAACGAAGAATTTACGATACATCGTATTCAAACATATTTTTTGTCGAAGAGGAGTTTTGATATACGTTACCTCAGTTCAGTCGTTGGAGTTTATGGTACGGACATCTACTATTTTTAATTACTATTTTTAAAAATATTTATATATTTAAAAATATTTTAGCGTATAGAGTCGTAAACTCTGTGAAGCTCATTGACTATTTCTTTATAAGAATAGAGCAGGCTTCTAAACCAATTGTCAATAGCACTTTTCACAAATATTTTCTGTGTTTTGTAGAATACTTTTATAAAATAAAAAATTGTGAGCGATTCTGTTATCAATCGAATAGCGCTTTTTTTTAATAACTCAAGATTGGACGATCTTACTGACCTTGAACAGCGCATCGTGTATTATAGGCAAAGTTTGCCAATCGAAGTTTCGACCATGTCATAACATGCAATATTTGTAACGTACGAGAATTCGTGACACATTACATCTATTGATCCCAAACTGACGTTTAATCTGCTATATATGTGTGTGTGTGTGTGTGTGTGTCGCGTATAAGTAAGAGTAGTTGTGTTACTGTAGTATTTCTGGTGGGTGCTTATGACGCATTATCAGTGTAAAAACTAAGAGTAACTTCAAAATATTGCCAAACAGAATTTCAATCGCCTTACAGATTCTAAAGGATTGACCACTGATCGGAAGGGTGCATTAGTACAATCTTACTATACTACTTCCGAACGAACGAGACCCGAAGTTACACAATCTGTTTTATCCAAGGAGCGTAATTTCTCAACTCCTTGTATGTATATTATGAAAAATCTCGAAATTCTATGATTGGGATAGATCAGGCGTTTATCGTACGCATATGGAAGATGTAATCCTTCAAGATTTCCGAGGATAGTGCACTTTGAATGTTTATCGCGACTCATATTCCAGCACAACCATGTGCCTCATTGTTTAGATAAAGGTTTGGATCAGCTTAAAATAAAGATGTTTCTATTTCAAAGAACTGAAAAAGTGCAGGACAAGCTGAATGTTCTCTATCGCTGACATGTAAATAAAATGTTTTAAACAAATGCAATTAGATAATTTTAATAATACGATATACACATACAGGTATTTAAGATTCTAAAAGATTTGAATTTATAATGAATCATTTAAATTTACATGTAACATTGATTTCTATTCTTTATTGATTAATGATATTCTGTGTATGATTATAAAAGCACCTCTGTACCAATCTTGAGAAACTTGTCGATTTAAAATCTATATTTGTATGTAAATGCATACACATTGCGTTAAAATTGTGTAATTTTTACAAGTTTTTGTCGCAGTAATTGTCACAGTAATTTAAATTCATTTACGTTCAATCAAAGACTGGACTTCAATCAAATCGCATGGACTGTAGGAATATATTTCATGATTTTCCTAGTTAATATTTGCATTTAGAATCGTTTGGGGAAAAATAACCGATGTTCCGGTTCTTTTACTCGAACGAATCATTTATTATATATCGCTTCAATCGATAACAAGGTATTATAGAGAGCATCGATTATTCTTGATTCGTCTACTTTCTGCAGAAATATAGATAGAATATCATATTCGAAAAGAAGAACTCGTACTTTTGAAAAGCCAATAAAATGACTTAAACATGATGTTCTTTTCGGCTAAAGCATCCTTGATTTTATCTTCGGACGAGAGAAAGCTAGCGACTATTAAATTATGACTATGAAAGAGACAGAGAGAGAGAGAGAGAGAGAGAGAGACATAAGTAAACAAATGTGGGAAATGTGTGTGTGAACTATGATTTGTCCAATATGTTACGTATCCTTGTAACTATTTGTCTTTCTTGTTGTGATTAAACTATCGAAGTAATTTATTCGAGATGTAGGGACTTCGACAGGGGGTTATAGAACGAATTCATTGCATTTGATACAGGTTTGCGAACAAAATGTAAGAAAGATTATTTCCGTCTTCGTCCGAATTGAAGGTTTGCAAACGATACATTTAGAAACGACACTTGCACAGTCGCTTTCGCTGGCCATCCGTCAAGTCCTCAGAAACTCTTCGCTTTGACATGAAAAAAGTTGACGTTAATCAACGAGGTATCTTCAAGTTTTATTCAAAACATATAAATTAACTTCGTGATTTTGAATTTTTACTTCAATGCCAAAAATCTCAGCGTGGCGTATGATATACGTTTCCTGGTATTTTAAATGTATAATATATTCTCTAGTCTACGCGACACATACTTCCCTATTTCTTCAACTATTCTTTTATCGACAGTCTCAGCGCGACATATAGTATATCTTAACAACTTTCGTTAACTCGCAGTCCGTGTGCGACGTTAAATTAGCGATTCAATCTCATCTAGTCTGTTCTTATAGATAATTCAGCTACGATTTAGTGCGATACTTTTCCGATCGGGAGCAAATATCTGTCGATCAGAGCAAGTATCTGCTGACGGTAACTCAACAAGCTGATCCAATTTAAAAAATACTAATTAGCCTTCGTCAACTCCAAGTCCGACCCAATCTTGGAATATCGACAATTATTGCTTATATTCCAAGATTTTCAAATCGCTGTCTATAAATTATAAATAACTACGATGAAAAACCACCATAATAAAAAGGTAGGAAGAAAGAAAGAAAGAAAGAAAGAGAAAAGGATACAGGATATCTAATGATGGATATGAAATTTTTACGATACTAGATGCTATTTTGCCTGCATCTGACTGCGAAATATAAGCACATTATAAATAGAGTGAGTTGGAAAACTAATGGAACTTTAATATCCTTTTCCAGGAGAACGGTTGACTCGCGATCCATGTATCTTGTGAGATTTTTGTTCCTTGTGACGAGTAATATATGACGCAATAAAAAAAAATTGATCTTACAAATCATACAAAGGTCAATAATTACGATCCACTTTTTTAATTGATTTCCACCGATCCAAGAAGTAGAAACCTTTCACCGATACATGACAAATAATTTTTGATACTGTGTACGTATAGACTAAACGTCATAAAGACTATGGCTTCGAAGAATTGATCAGCCGATCAAAAGATTCCAAGTCTTACTAACAAAGCCTTAACACGTCCGAAAATAGGTTACTGCACCATATGCGGTAAGCTGCATCGTATATAATTCGGCATCATCAACTTCATATTCTAAACCGTATTCATAAGGTAGGAGCCAGAATTGCAACAGGGGCATATCGAACTAGCACAGTCTACAGCGTCCTTACCACCAGAATCCCGAAGAAAACTAATCACAATGTCTACAACATGCAACAATCAGGTGTACAAAATATTACATAGAATACCCAATTACATCGGAAAAATCTCGAGCAACCAAAGCATTTCTCATACGAGTCCAAGAATAACTAAACGAAAGTAACATTACGCTACCATGGAAATGATCAATCCAATGCACACAATAAAGACATAAAAGAGAAACGACTTGTAACGAAAAAGATTAAAATACGAGTGAAACAACTTATGCCTAAATTAACATACGTTTTTACATAAAATCGGAAGAAATATACACGAAGTAAGTTCGGCTGTAACTATCACAAGAAAAAAAAAACAAGTGCAAATGACCTCTATGTATAACACATTCACACTTTATCAAAAAACAAAACCCCCAATTTTGTTATTACTGTAACGTTAACATCACCCTCGAATATCTAATTTCTTGTTGTCTCAAATTTGAAAGCACGATATATAACTTAAAAATACCCAACGATATACAACATATACGCATAAACATAAGTAGTAAAGCGCAATATAAAGGATTCCAAGTTTCTTAACAAAAATTGATTTCTTACATCAACTATAAAGTTATACAAAACCGATCTGACTGATCTATTCATTTTAGTGCATATAAACAGTACTACAAACATAAGTGTATCTCCGTATAAATAATATTATTGTCGCTTAATTATTTACGAGGTACATGTAAATGTAGTTACTAATATATTAACAGGAGATGTGACGTTAAACAATAAATAGAAAAAGGATTTGATCAAACTAAAATGACAAAAACGAAAAGAAAAAGAATCGTAAGAAACTGTAACTTTACTTAAAGTTGTTTATTATGGCTTAATTATTATTTATTTATAGAATAAATATTCTTAAGATTCATAATGCGTACGTTTAGAACACGTAAATTGTATCACAATTGGTGGTTAAATTTCTTAATAAAGTAAATGTTTATGTGTAAAATTTTTGGATTTATTTTATGAAAATTATGTAGTTAAAAATCGCATAATTTTAAACTTCGTACACTCTTTTGCCTAAAATTATTTTCTTTCAACGAAAATGATCTCGAATGAGAGTCTTGATGCTTTCTCGTTACGCCTGGTACTGTTTACACTTAACACAACTTTAGCTAAGGCTTGCGTGAAAGAGCCGTATCGAGGAGAAAAAGCTTTCCGACATATACGCAATATAAAAAATTCATACAATTGCAGAGAAACTCTGCTAATAGAATGTTGACATGATTCTATGAAAAAATATCGAGGTCTATATCAAGGCTTATATGGAAAAGCATTGCAATTGAACGAGACATTGAGAGAAGATTACAGCTTTAAAGCATCATTACTTAGCAAAATTTATTTTACTTAGTCAAATCGATCTGCTATTGAAATCAGTAAAACAGGATTTATAGAACTAATAACGAGATAAAATTATCTCTTCAGATAATGTATACAAGTAATATAGACGAAATCACCTTATTATGCGAATAATTTTTTTAGAGACAGATGAAAAAACCCTTAAGAAAATGATTGAAACGTATGTAATAACGCGCAATAAATTATTATTTTTCATATGAAACAAAGTCACAATTTCATTTGTTCGGGAAACTCGATATTATCCAAGTTTCCTATAGCTCCATTCCAATTAGTTCGAATAGTCCACGTGTTTTTATTATACTTATTGAGAAAAACGAATAATGCACTTATTTGTATCTATTATGATTTATCAATATTTAATAATTGAATATGTAATTTTTAATATTTATGTTCACACGTCAATCTTTGCAATGCCGTCGTTTCATTAAGTTTCCTTGCTGTTTTCATTCCTTCGAGATAAAAGGTTCAATCGAATGGAACTGTTTTGAGGAAGAATTCAAACTAATCACAACGTTTTTCATATTTCGTATTAAGATGAAACCATCTATTTCAAAAGCTACACAAGCTTCGCACGATCATCGGTTACAAACCACGATATAACTTATAGAACTATATAACTACATGAGTTTAGAAAACACATAGAAAGTATTCGACTTTGACCAAGTACTACTAATTACTATTGACAAATTACTTTTAATTAACTTTCGCTTCTGCATCATTCAATTGTAAATGAAATATACAAAAATATACAATTTTTAAGGTAATAAATGATAAATGTGTCAGAGTCATAGTATTTCTTAGAATAATTTACTGCAAAATACCTTTATGCTGTAAAATTTTACGCTAATGAACGCAAATACTTTCTTCGACGATACGAGAAATAAAATTAGAGCTATATAATATTAAGAAAATTGAGAAGCCATGAAATTCGCGCAAAGGCAAACTTAAGAAATATTGAAAAATTAAAATCGTTTCTTACTTTCAGCAGAATTTGCCGGTTGTTAAGTACCACAGTTTTTAATTTTTCTTGAATCGACCACTGTCGCTATTAGTCCCACTAAATGTATGGAACTCGAAGAAAAGCAAACCGAAGAAATTGAAAGAAAAGAAAGAATAAGAGGAACAAACCGAAACCAGGCAAGTTCTCCACGTGACTGACGAAACTACGTACGTATACTTCGTCGACAGGCAAAGCCAAACAGAACGCCAGCCAACGCGCAAGTCTTACAGACTTGTAGGTCATAGAAGAACTTATTCTCGTCTATTTTTGCAACAGACTTCGAATCGAATCGAAGAGATAAAAAATAAACGAAGAAAATGTTTCTGTGAATTAGGGCTGAATATAGATACTTATTGATTATTACTATAAGATACTTATCTTGGAGAATATAATCGGAGATCTATTGACGTTAACTCAAGCTGTGATCAAACCAATTCAAACGCTTCTTGACACAGACCCTTCGCATTAGTTTCAAAAGGCAATGTTTAACAAATGGCATTTCAGGCGCGAACAAGACCACCGTTCCGTGTTTCCTATTCCATTGAAGTTTCTTCCCTAGAAGTTAATAAATTCGTAGGCTCGATATTTGGAAGATTAATTGAAATCGATCGCCCGCATGAAAGGTTAACGAATTCGTCTACGGAAACGCTAACAACTGATCTCAAGAGAAATGTATACTTCCATAAAAAAAAAAAAAAAAAAAAAAAGAAAAAAAAACAAAAACAATTCGGCTTTCGTATCTCGGAAAGTAATAATATAAAGAAAATCTGTTAAGAAATGAAAGGCTGCTCGGTGAGTGGAGTTATACTAATATAAATAATTGATATTATAATGACGGAAAATAATAGTATTAGTAATATTACACATATTTCCGGTTGTTAATATTTGACAGAAGCCCAAAATTTAATGATTTCGTTTATCGTTAAGAAGAAAAAAGTCCATAAAATGCGTATAAAATATTTGCAATGTGCAGCTGATCGGGAGCGGTGTGCTTTCGTTTGTGGGCAGGCGAAGATTACCACATTGCCGAAAAAAGAACCTCCATAGAGATGCGGCCCGGGAAACTTCTTGAAGGTTCGACGCTAATTTATGATGCTCGCCGAGATCGTCAGATTCGTCACACATGTCCCGTTATAGTAGGAACAAGTTGGGTTCGGTGGAAACAGTTGCATATATTTGTACAGAATCGACATTTCAACTGACCCGGCCACTTTAGCTTGCCCGCGGAAACGGTTCCGTATACATGAATAGAAGCACATGTACTCGGATTGATTTAATTTGCCAATGGATCTCTTATGCTCTCCAATGGGACAAGTATCTATATACACCTTCAGCTAACCAAAACACTTTCTTTATCCGTTCTTTATATCTTAGATTCGAATCGGACTCTGTTGCAAGAATAGACGAAAATAAGTTCTTGTATGACCAACAGTTAGTCATAAAAGGCTACGTACGTCCCTTAAATTTGAAATATTATACCAAACACGTTAGCTGCAACAATGTCTTTGATATCAAATTATCTACTAATTAAACTTAAATATATATTTAAAGAATGATATATATGACAAAGAAACAGTAAAAATACAGGCTACAATTTCCATGAAGAAGCGTTTACAAACAACATTAACAATTTAACAGATATCTTGCAGGCTTAAAACACTTTTTTCCTTGGATAAAATCAACGGTTTTTGTTTTATGCGTTTTACATTTTTTTAATTGATTTTTGAGCTTATTTAGAGATACGTCGACATACTGAGCAAGCTCAGAGTTATTTTACCCTGATATACAGAGTGTTCGCCTATAAGCGTAAAAAAATTTAAAGGGTGATTCCTAACGTTGAAATAAGACGAAAATCAAGAGTAAAATGGTTGTGTTTTCGTCTTTGTTTTTTGTTATTGACAATTAAAAATTAGCCAAAAGATTCGTGTGCACGAGCGAACCTTACACGAACGAAAGTAAGTCAGTTTAAGCAGCGGGATGCACGGAGATCCTCAAATCGAACGATACATGGGCAGCAGCTTACCTCGTACAAATTTTGGAGGAGAAGATTACGACGTTTGAAGACGTTAACCATCCTACGTGATGTTTTATAAGAGAAATCGTAGATTAAACATTATACTTGCCTACTCGTTAAAGTCTATAACGGCATATCGAAAACCGCCTAATGGAATTTTCGAGTAGAGAGATCCTTTGCCTCCATAAATAATTAATGAATAATGGCACATATAAACAATGTTTCACAATTACAAATTTCACGCGCGCACAATAATCTTCTCGTGCGTGGGTGTCCACAGAGAAATCAAATACGCATAAAGTATCTTGAGGTGATATTAAATATGGTCGAACGCTGTTCTTGTTTGTTCTTCCATGAACCACACACATTTTCCACACATATTACTGATCACTGCATATCGCATCATTCAATACACACGAAATAAAAAACGAAGAAACCAAAAGAAACTCTACGAAGAAAATTTTAATTTTATACTCGAAGAATTAATTGAGGTATCGCTTTATGGAGTAATATGAAATGATATAAATTAATGTACAGCCAAATGAGAAATTATATTTATCGCGTTGAATAGCTCTTTTAAGTTTTGGAATATTGAGAATGCTAAAGACAGATATTAAATGTCTAACTCTTCAACTATAAACGAGTAAACATCAGTATGTATGACTTAAATTATAATTACTTGTTATTTTCGAGTAGATACATTCGAATAGCAAACGTACTTTTGAAAATAATAGCCTATTCCTTATATTACTACCTTTGTCTTTCAAGTTGAAGGAATCGGATCAAATGAAATCGATCGAATGAAATGTTAATGTACTTGCCGTAGTTTAGGCTACGTTCCATTAGGCCATGTTAACAGTTCTGATTGTCAACTTCATTAACTTGGAGCGACCCATGAGCGTTCAATTTGGAGAGGTTTAAACGGTCCCGGCAAATACACGTTATTATGTTTCTTGGTAATTGCAATTTTTCCGAGCCAAGCCCTAGTCCATTTCTGGTAGTATATCTGGTAGTAGAGTAGAGTTTGGTGCGGCGTCTGCCAATAAAGATGGTTGGATTTGTGGTTAGATTTGTACTTGTTTGCAATTTTGTCTGCTTCGTTGCCAAACAATCCTCTGCGTGATGATACCCAGATAAATTTAGATTTGTAAGATGTAACTGGTTTCGTTGTATTCTTTTATCTTTTCTACGATAATAAATGCAACTGGAATTCGTACAAACGAGGAAGAGTCTATTGGAGTGGAGTTTGACGATATCTAAGGCTCTGTCGAATTAATTCGTATAACAGAAATGCTGAAATTTTTACTATTTCAAGCGAACCAATAAATAGCAAAAAAGATAAAAAACAAGAATTTTAATTATTGTTGTCAAGAGAAATATATTATCACCTTGATAAAAGAAAGTAGGATAGATTTAACGCAGTGTGTTATCTGTAGAAATGTATTGGCCAATTCTCCATTTGAAATCAAGAAACTATAAGGACATTTGGAGACAAATCATAGCCAATATAAAGATAAACCTACGGATTTCTTTGAAGAAAATGCGATGAATTAAGAACAAATGGATCCAATGCGACAAAATTTATTTCCACGGACAAAAAGTTGTTGAAATGTTCTTATTTGGCAGCTTTCCATATAGCTAAATGGAAGAAAGCGTATATCATTGGAGAAATGTTATTAAAGTTTTTCATGAAAGACATTTGCAGCGAATTATTTGGCAAAGAATATGCAGCGAAAATAAATTGCATTTTCATGTCAAACTACGGTATAAGTCAACTAATAATCGATTTGTCTGACGATATTAAATTATTTAATTGGCGAAGAAAACATAAAAATCCCCGTATTATGCAATTCAATTAGACGAATCGATAAACGTATCGGACGATGAAATAATACTGGTATATATCAAATATATTGATCTTTTATGTAAAGATATACAGGAAGAATTACTATGCTGTTTAAAATTAAATACTTGGAGTCTTCAGCAACGCCAGAAGAAATTTTTAATATTATAAATTCGTATTTCCAAAGAAGAAACATTGCTTCGAATGGTTGTATAGAGATTTGTATTGATTTAGTATCACGTATAAACAAAATGCTTCATCCAGATTTAATAACAACACTCGTGCTTGACCAGAATTCATAGTCACGCTCGGCTTACCTCAATCGTAAAACTATTAAGAGTATTAAGTTTCCTGCCATGTACAGTCTCCTACAGAGGAGAGCTTTTGTTTAAATAAAGTTTGACATGGTTACAATACGTGTCGTGATTGTTCTTTGTTTAGTTTAAACTCTTCTCTTGGCGTATCGTTGGTGTGGCATCGAGCATATCAGTATCACGACCTGTTTATAGCATTGTATCTACACCTACTCGCATGATATCTGTTCTTTCCACAAGTGAAGTAAGATTTCACTAGCTCGACATGCGGCGTGATGCTTTCGATTAGACGATATAGTTTTACATTTTAGGCACCACTGAACCCTCAAAGCGGACAAGAGCACGGTCTCTGATTTGCCTCTAATCTAGTGCTGTCTTTCATCTGTTGAAGCGTTTTGCAAATATATAATACAGTGTACTTACATATCTTCGCAACAAGTACCGATTTAATTTTCCAACGATGTAGTGTTTTATTGTAAATTGTTCGAAATTGTATAGAATCGTTAATGCATGTGTGTAATATTTGCAAAAAATGTGAAATTTCCATTAAATACCTAATATATCTTTCTTTTTATTGCTATTGATAACGTTTAAAATTCTTGCAACATATCATTTTCATTGGTAATTAAACTGACTGAATAATACATATCTCATATCTTTAGTGTAAATTGTCCTCAAGGATTGTATATATTTTTAAGCAAATGTAATTATGTATTGCAACACCTTTCAAAAACTGTTCAATACAAGGTCATTGAATATATTACAAGTTATTTCGTAAGAGAGCAGAAGTTATGCAAACATACGGCAAATACTGATGCGGCCTTACATTATTCCAATTCCTTTAACCTTCAAATATTTCTAAATGTCATCAACGGAGTATCGAAATACAATTATATATAATACAATTATATTGATTTAATAGGAATCTGAATTTCTAAAATAAACGTGCTACTTTCTCTACGATCGATTCTTGTCAAAAATTAGTGACAATATTGAAATATCCTTTAGGAAAGATATAATTGGTTTCTACGTAACAAGCGTAATTCGTGACTTTGTACGCCGTTAAATTTGTTTAATTCTAGTTATATAATATTTTAGTACATTTAATATGAGTAGGTTTTTAAGACTTGGGTAGCCATTGTCTTTTCTTTTTACGATGGTTGGATACTTAATTGGTTTTTTATTGTCGCAATAAACAGATTGTAATTAATGTAGGGAAATAGAAGAAAAATGTTCACACATAGTAACAGTTTGCTATGTAAATTTAATAACAAACGTTTTTAGATATTTCTGTCCATTGAACAGATACATACGTATACATGTACTTACATACGAATAAGTTTTTACACGCACGCAGGATATTAATCTTGATGTTAGAAGAATTTCTTCTTTACATTTCTATTAAATGAACAAATTCTATATTTACACAATCAGATTTGCGTATATAGTTTGAAAAATGAACGTTAAAGACACGATAATGTGTGTGTTTTGTTCTACGAAAATGAGTTCTCTTTTTCTTTTGCCATTATTTCGTATCTTACAAAGATTTCCTTCTTCGTCTATCTTTTTCTGTAATATTTATTCTTAACAAGCCATACAGCAAAGTTGCAAATACTCCAGATGTCCTAAGAACGGTGATGGATGTACCGTGGTATTTCAGAAATGAGAAAATAGTACTGAAAGATACAAAGAAAAGATAGAAAGGGACAACAATCAGCTAACAGCCGAAGGTTACAATAAAATTAATAGAAGACGACTAAGCACGAAGCATTCCATGAATTTAATTGTATCGGTATAGGAAAGATAAGCATAGTGAAGCAACAATCTTTGAATGTCACCCTATTGGGATTAGCCGAATTAGCGTGGTACCAAATTTTCAACCGATAAAAAAGGATTTACCAAACGTCAAATAAGACAAATTTGTTCTTGTTGGTACGGTAGCAGACCTTTTTCGTTCTTTCTACCTAATTCGTAAGCCTCTTTCTTTCTATAGCAATAGTGTATAAAACTAAAATGTGGCGCCAGAGGAAAAAGTAAACGGCCTTGACCGGCAATACATTTGACTCCATACATATACTTTAATACGTCAAAACTCTCCTATCCGAGCCTTATTATCATATCCGTTCTTGTCCTGTTTCAGAAGGAAAGAGAATGAGAGAGAATTCTCACTATTATTTACATATGCGGGTCTGTTTTGTTTTTTTCCAAACGCTCTCCGTCTTACAGCGACGACACATAAAAGAAAAAAAGTCTCAACAAATGCATAAACATTATTAAAAACTTATGATGTTAATTAAAGAGATAAGATTTGGCGTTCCTATTTTCTTTACGTATTCACGTACAAAATTTTTTGGTATTTTTAGTAGCTTTAAAGATATTTACGTAATATCGATTTAGATGAAATAATTATTAATGGCTACTATATTAAAATAGAGGCTAGTTTATCTATAATTATTAATATTTCGTATAATTTATTACATAAATCGACAAGAATAATGAAGAATAGAGAAAGATTATGAACGATAAATATAGTCGATTCTGATAAGCTTTATTTATCCGTCAAGACGCGACGAGATCGTAGGCGAAGAAACATATCCACAAGCATAGTAGTGTGTAGATCGTGAAATCAATATATTTTATATAACAAATGCATTATAAAATATTTTATATCAAAAACGTTTTGAATTTCTCATTTAATCAGTATCGACTCTTTAGATCTTACACAGAAAAAAATCTGCTTTTTAAAGAAGAACGTTTATTATTTGTATTGAAATAATCTATTATACAAAATTACTAAATAGTACTATATAATTCCACTAATAAAAATGTTAAAAAATACATTTATTTAAGAAAGTGTACAGCTAGTAGCAATAAATATGTAAATATAATGGGAGATGAGCGATAGAGCAATATCTTTACTAAGAATACACATCGACATGTCCACATATATCGGTTTCTACTTTTGGCTGAAATTGTTAATTACAGCGTACGAAACGTCATCCTTTCATTTATCACATCGATTCTTGTAGAAAATGTTTCACTTTTACTTTTAAACATATAGTCGTAAACAGAGTCACCAAAGTTGAATTTGTATTTGTGAATTTACATAATTGCATCCTTCGGGAAACTCTGCATCAGGAGGAATTGATTCATAATTATTTAAGATTAAATATATGAACGAAAAAATTATAACTCTGAGCTTTAGGGTATCTTCTCTCTTCTATCCTCTCTTTTACCCCAAGAAAAATTTGGATGATTTAATAACTTATGTACTGTATATAAATATTATATGCAATGAAAAAGAAAAAAGATCAGCAATATTTTGAGCTAATATCTAGTTCCGATTGCAATCGGTGGCTGAACGAGACAAAATTTGGTGGATGTCATAGGATGAGATAATAAAATTGAAATATAAAATTTTAGCTTCGGGAAATCATCACACAGGTCTCTGTATACAATGGTACATCTGCGTGCAATGTTCGCCAATTAATATAATAATATGAGTATGCACGATGTATGTATATGGCTGAGGGATAAATATATGTACGTACAATAGAACTCCGTTTATATGAACCTGTCGGGGGACAAGCTGGTTCATATAACGAAATCGTTCGTGTAGCGGGAGTCCAGCTCTTTATATAGCTATTTATAGGAGTCAGCTATTTCTCCTCACCATCTATGATCGCTCGTTTACACAATAGGATCACGTTCGTATAAAAGGAGTCCACGAAATATTTACTTTTAAATACATAATGATATTGCAAACCTATATGAAATGCGAATCAGAAGAATGTGTACGTAACGCGTGCTCCTATTGTTTACAACTTATTGTTAGACGTTCGACGATAGTTTATATAATAAGAAAATATATGCGCGAAAAAGACAACCAGCTTCTTTTAAAGAAAAGTATCGGTATTGGTTTCGGTTTGATAGATCACGGCCAACCGAAAATAGTGCAACGTCAACGTAACTAGCAACATAGCACATAACAGCGAAGATTAGCAGCGTTGTATAAGGAATGCTTATCTTCGGAAAACGTGAAACGATACTCACCGTGTTTTATGGTAAAGTAAACGTTAGGATGCAGTTAGATACAAAGAGTTTTGATTTAAGTACGGGACTACTAAGTACTAAGTAATTTAGTTTCGAATCTATGCTAGTCATTAGAAAAAAGTTCGTTTCACAATGAAATCACTAGTTTACAAATAATCGAAATGACCTTAAATTAATATCGAATCTTAAAATATGACAAAATAGGAATAATTGTACCACAACCTAATAATTTACTCCCTCATATGTTTTTACTTGTCTCAAACATGAAATATATCCAACGTATCTAGTTTAAAAAATGTTACTGGGCAGTATTGGATTTCTAGATTACGTTGCATTAAGCAAATTAGTATAAATCCATATATTAATTGTAGACGATCGCTTATGTGTATTTTGAGATAAAAATAGGATATTAATCATAGATGCACAAAGAAACCAATAACAATATATTCTGTGCAAAAATTGCAATAACAAATCCAAGATTAACTTTCAAACACAGGATTACTAAGGAAAAGAAGTAGAGTATTACATGTGAGAGAGATTAGCCGCAGTAACCAAGGAATTATGGAAGTGTACCAACAAGAGGAAATAAAAAAGAAAACAATAAAAAAAGCGGATCGTAAATTAATTAATTACATGAACGCCTATTACACACAAGAATCTTAATATAAAAGAAGCCAGGTCTTGCAAATCAAGAAAATCAGACAGAGTGTCAATAACAAGGTGTTCTGGTAGACAGAATGAACGAATGGTAAAACGATCGAAAGAAATGTGTTTGTCGTAAATCTTTCATGCGAATTTAGCTAATCGCACCAACACGTTTCTACAAATTGTAGCAGATGCTATAAACGGCTCAAATACCTATAAAACTTACATCTTCAGGAAGATAGTGTATGCTAGAGATGGAACTCGTAGAGTTCCAAAATTTTCTCTTATGCATATACCTCTAACCAGTAATTTTCCTTCAGTTCACAACTACCAGAGAGTGGCGAGCAGGACAAATTCTGATTAATCATCAGTTCTATCAACTTTGACACCGAAAACACAGTCTCTTGATCTTAGGTTTGCTGTTAATACGTACATGGCCTATCCGATCGACCGAAAGAATCCCATCCCTTTTGCATAGTATATACCACTCATTCTTTCGCATTACAGAATTATTCTCACGGATCCCGGCTTACACTGTATAAAAGTTAATCAAGTAGGCTGAAACAAACCCTCTGTTTCACTAAGTTGTCTGCGCTAGTTAGTACCAAACAAAGCAGGAACACCTATTCGAAATACTCTACCTGAACCAACCATCTGAACAGACGCATCAAATATATTGTACACATTTACGGTATCTTACCGTAGAAAGTGGTAAACTTTTGAATTTAAACCAAACAGGAAAAAATCCAATTCAAGGAACCGATCACTTTTCTAGGCAAAGTGTGTGAAGACTTATTCCACAAATTTTTTACATGACAATTTTTATAGGAAAATCGCTTGACAATTCATCGATTGTTTCTAGTCACAATGTATGTATGTACATCATGATAGAAGCTAATCGGTCAACTAATGGTCGGCGGAGAATGTCTAGTGCCGTATCAAAGCGTCACATGTCTAGCCTTGAAAGAAACTTTCCAGTATCGTTTCAGATGTGCGATTGGATACATCCGAATGTAAATATACAAAGCAATATCCAATCAATTTGTTATTCAATGAAAGCTTATTTGACACAATGCTGAGTAAAACGTTATTTCAATTTTATTTTAGATCATACGTGTAATTTTGCAAGTGAAATGTTTTATTTATTGGAAAACATTTCTAAAATAGTATTTAAAGATGACATTTTATTTGACCAATACTAAATACAGTAGGGTTCTAATTTACTGGGAAATATTTTATTTGTTTTAATTTATTTTATTAGTTTATTTTATTATTTCCGAGAACATTGATGTAATGCGTGCATATCGTTCGAATTTTTTATTCAACACTGAAATTTGTAACGCAATTACTCCGATTCAACTATTCTTCTGCGGCTAACTCATATAATCCGATAAATAGTTTTGTAAATGTTTATTTATATAAAAGCTAATGAAATAAATACAACAACGAAGTAACTTTTAGAAATAAGGTAATAGTATATACAATGAGAGCCAATCTAAAACAACTGATTACCATATGTTGCGTTTCAAGGAACTCATCGGGTAGATGTTATTTTATTTTTTTACATCTTATATTTTCTACCGTATCAAGGTGATATTTGGTTTCTTTAATGGTATGGTATATTTTTTTATTACATTAGACCATGAAACTGGATATTCTCTGCGAAAAGGTATTAACCTATTTATACCGAAAAACTATTAGTTTGACATATGTCTTAACTATGATCTGTCAAATTTAATGTACGAATGACAGAAAAAGACGTAAAGCGCTATTCTTCGACTTTATCTTACATATTTTAAATTTAATAAATTAAGGTTAAAATAACGCCTTTTTCTAAAGACGAATGGACCAACTGGACCGATTGGTGTTACAAAATATATACAGTGCCATTCAGGAAACTCCAGGTCACCTTGATATCACAGAAAGTAAAATAGCATCCATCCGACGAGTCCCTTGCAATCAACATAATTCATTTTAATTCGTAAAATTCATTAAAGTCATTTAAAACGATAAGAACAATAGATAACGAGTTACTTTAGACAGTAATTCTTATTGATACACACTCTGTATGTACACGCAACCGAATTATAATAATTACAGTTAAAAATATTAACTTTGGTAGAAGAAACTTCTTAGTTTCAATACGCGAAAGTAAACATCCTCGTAGTAAACTATGCTCGTTGAGTTGTTATGTTCACGGTGCACAATGGCGAACATATAAATAGGGATATTGGTCCGTCAATACATACTACATTGTTCCGAAGTTGCAGTTATTATGTCTATTTTTCTCGTCTATTTGCACGTATTAAGAAACCTTAAACTCATCGTGGCATAAAGTTTCGATAATTGACACAGTTTAATCGTTCAATCGTTGTAAAAGATACGAAACTTAAAATAAGGAAATATTTGGAGAGCATATAAGTAAATAAGTGTTCTAGTGTGCATTACTTGATTTTACTATAGTTCTCGTATAATAATATGGAAAACAGCGCATGATTTCATTTAGAAAACTCAATAGATTTCTTTTCCTTTTTACGAAAACCTTGATTTACGTTGCCTTATGTTGCCCAACGTTTAGTGCAAATTAGTTTTATTGACATATTATCAGAAATTATTTACTAAACTGAATTCTTCGATTGCATTGAACGCTTTAGATAACGTGTAATAAATTAATAACTACTATTAACCGAATTAAGTTAACTGCCGAATTTAGCGTTAGAAATCTCTCGTGGGGTGAATAAATGAAAACACGCGATGACAAGTACACACGCAAAACGCAGGGTAAATGGTCCTATTATAAATTTTACAACAAAATTAAAGCAAGATAATAATGGCTTGTTGCGTGAAAACTGCTTGAAATTTTTACACTTTTTTAAGCCACGAGGTTATTTTTACTCAAACTAAAAAAAGCTATACGATCATCTCTATTAGAGATGAAAGAGGTATTCAAGAATGAGAAGGCTGTTACGTAACATTTCCAAGCATGACGTTTGATATTTTTACGATCACCAATCAAAATTAAACGTGTATATGTATGTAGCAATGTTTTCGGTATATACATAGCAATAAAAATCTAATAGCATTCCAATATGTACATGTTTTATAATCATATCATATTATAATTGTATTCTTTTCATCTTGTTCACTCATTCACACACACAAATATATATATATATATATGTACATTATTGTATAATATTAATAAAAATAATTAAATTAGAAATTTAAATTATAGAGAATATGCTTTACTTAACACTTTTGTTGTTATTATATGAAAATATTTATCCGTATCTATTGCATTTTTCGAAATATGTATTTGATTAAAACGAGATATGAATATATAAATATAAATTTGTGTGCGCGAATCAGTGAACAAAACGACAAGGTTCAAAAAGACATGATATATGCATTTGGAAAGTAAATATAGTTTCAAATTACATAATTATGAAATGCTTAAATTATATCCTATTCTACTTCTCTGATCAATCATTTTGTCTTATATCAATAATTATGAAGAATGTATGTCTACGTTGCTCTAAAATAACATAACGATGCAAACCCATACGATTTTAAAACGTACTATGCTATATATACGGCAGAGCTAATAATAGTCAAAAGTTACATTAATATATGTATGTATATGGTTATAGAAGCAATCGATTTAGGCAACATGGAAATGTCAAACCAACGAATAAATTTTGCAGAGTTCTCTGCTTGTCTGATGGGGTCATCTTCTTATATTCCTGTCTCTCTCTCTCTCTCTCTCTCTCTCTCTCCTCTCTCTCTCTCTTTCTTTCTCTCCCCCTTTCGTTCATCCTCATCAACTGTAGCTTCTTCTTTTTCGAATAATATAATATTCGGCGAAAGCGATGTCCAAAGTTTCGTATAAAAGGGCATTCGTGTTACACAGAAACCACATTCGAAATCTCAATCTCTTCCATTGGATTCGCATCTGGTAACAACCAGCTATCTTTCAAAATGAAATTTCTCGTGAGTCTTCTTTTTCACATTTTTCTGACTGTATTAACTTTATTGCCTTTATTTTTATTCTATCAATTATTAAAACTTCTTACATTTGTATAACTTTAGAAACACGCTATATTCTTCGTTGCATTTTCTATGAAAATGATTTCACAAACAAAATAATAAATATTATAGAATATGTAATATGTCTATATGCAATAGGATGTATATTTTATATAAATAAATTTATATTAAACACTATCGAAAAATACAAAAGTATATATGATAGTAAGTTTTGCGAAATTGATATTTTCTCTCTACACATATTTTGGGAATTAAAAAATTTACGATATTAAAACGTCGAAGTTAACGATTCCAATATAATAATTAAATATTCAACACATTTTGTAAAAAACTATACTATTAACTCAAGCTTTACAATACATAAATCTTATATATATAACTATACTTTATACATTACCTGCTCTTTATTCGAAATATTTATATTTTACTTCCTCAATTTCTGGCTTTTAGCAAATGTCAAGCGTCTTTGTTCAAGCCTTTACGGTGTTCTTGTTGTTTAGCCCTATCATCATCCAGAGTTATTCATCTTATTAAAATCGTTTTACAATGTTTATTATCACAGAACGATTCGCTATAAACGCTTAAACATTGTTAACTTTTCTTTGCCCCATTTTAAATATTAAATAATTTATGCATAATTTAATTTAAAAATACAGTAAATAGTTAACGTAAATGTATAGATGATTTTTTCTATTAAATCTGATGTAAATATCCATCTAAATATGTATTAATATCTAAGTACATAATATAATATTGTATCTACAAATTCATGAGAATAATATTATGTTTATAATTGGCATATTAATAAAAGGCATGAAACTTTTGTTTTAGGTAGTGATCTCTGTTGCTATGTTGGCTATGGCTTCGGCTGATGTGTCTGAGCATCAACCAGTTATCGTCAAACAATCTCAAGATATTTCGCCTGACGGATCTTACTCTTATTCCTACGAAACAGATAATGGAATTTCTCACTCTGAAAGTGGAAATCCAGTGGTGACAGATGTAAGGAGCGCACCCGTTGTTGTTACCCAAGGACAGTATCAATATACATCCCCTGATGGTACACCAATTAAGGTGACATACGTTGCCGATCATAACGGATTCCAACCACAGGGCGAACATATTCCAGTTGTTTCTCCGTTGATTCAAAGGGCTCTTGAATACATCAGATCGCATCCACCACAATCCGACCAGCCTAATCTATAAATTCACGTTTCGCTTCCTTTAACAATTTCCTCCACGTCGCCAAATGAGATTACATTTTGTACATAACAAGTGCACGATAATAAACATTTATTAAAAATTCTTATGATAAACACATTACTCCTTATCGTTCTTTGCTTTAAATATACATACATATAACAAGAATTACGTGTATAACGTACATATAACTAGAACACGTATACAATTTTAAATTAAAATGGAGAAAAACTTGATAACACGAGTATGAGATTGTTACACGTAACATACCTCTGCATAATTAGGCTCCAAATGAAATTAGCCGTCATTGTGCTAGAACAACTTGCTAACGTAGAATGAATAATAAAAAAAGTATCTTGAATTTGAAATTCCTGTAGATAAAATACTTTTCCAACAATTACGTTTCACGTTCATGCGTTACCTGTGTATTCTATATTTATAAAAGTTCATTTTTATCTATTCATACGTCATCGTTATAAAACGAAAAATAGATTTTAGAAAACTCAACAGATCTAGTATAACTTCCTTCTTTTTCTATATCATTCTTAATCGTTTCATTATAAAGTAGATATTACTGTAGTTGCATAACGTCAAACGCTTGCTATATTTTAAAGCTTAAAATTCCGACAATTGCCTCACTACTATTGTCTGACTACTGTTCACTGTGCCGTGTATGTATCAAAAGTAAAAGCGACAAGTAGACAATCCCAATGAAACAGAATAGGTAGAGTGTAATAAGATACTGTAATGCGTAATTACATATTACATATTTCTTTAGTTTAGTTCAAAATTGTTGGAAAACTCTCGCCAATGACGACGCGCAAGAAGTAACGTAGCACTTCTGCTGCGCGGTGTCCTTGCCCTCGCCGCAGTGATGGCAGAGTCCCGTCACCTGCGTCATCCGAAAGGTGAGCAGATCCCCTATCAGTTCTCCCAGCTCAGAAGTATCGTCTCCACCACTCGGTGGTCCACTGCTCCCAGGCCTGCCGGACGTCCTGGACCGCCCGCCTGGCAGGATCAACTCCCGATCCTGGACCCCTCAGGCGCTCGTAGACCCGAGTACCAGAGTCTGAAGCTCGAACGGGAGCAACGCCGCCAGGTCAGTTGCCGCTGCATAGGACACCGTCCGGTATCCCTTCGTATCCCCGTATTGTGCACGCTTCTCAGCAAAAGGAAACTGCGACGGCTCGCCACCAGATCACCAGTTCACACGGGGTCATCGTACGACGGGACCGGACGACACTCCCGTTCCAAGCTCAAAACGCGGCGCGAACGTTCATCGATTGTTATTCATCGCCTCCACTCAGTCCAGACCCAGGGCCACGTTAGAGGAGGCCATCCTGGTCGCATCGTAGAGTTCCCTCTTCGAGACCGCTCTACAACTAGCAAGGGAACGTCCTCAACCCGATAATTCAGAAAATTATGAAACTTCAGAGATATGTATAACGCGATTTCGTTTGCCACCCAAATCCTTTCCAAGGGAGTAAAATTGACAGCTGCAAATTCAACTATTTAGTAGGAAATAGAACTAACTAGTAGTAGATAGAAAAAGAGTTTCAAGGCAAAAGTTATTTCCTTTTAACGAGGACTGTTGGTTGGCAAAGGATTTATTAAACGTTTATATAATTAGAACAAAAATTTATGAACTAAAATATAAATAATCTTTTTTAATTCATTCTTTCGCGTGAAACCTTAACCGATGGTTTAAATAATTATGAAACGACATACTTCTTTTTAACACAAATACAGGCTTTGTCGTATCGATGAATTATGTTCCTCGGAAATCGAAAAACTTTTGAATCTTGTGTATTATATAAATATTTCTTTTTATAACTTTTTCTAATTATGTAACGAATTCATAAATCTTTTATCAAATTACAGTCTTAATTAAGAGATGTAACTTTTGCCTCAAAACCTTCTCTCTCTCTCTCTCTCTCTCTCTCTCTCTCTCTCTCATATTTTGCGCTTTATAACAAAATCGAAAAATAGCTAAAGTTTCAGAGACCAATTTTACTCTCTTAGAGGGAATTTGAGCAACAAACGAAATCGCGTTATATATTCGTATTTATATATGTTTTACACGTCTCCAAGATTTCATAATTTTCTAAATTTTCTAAATTTAAGTTCTTTTTGTTTTGCGAATACGAGCACATTTCAATTTATCACAAAATTGAAGCCCATTTCATCGTTTCCGCCGATAACCAGCATTCGAGATTAACCACGATACCGAGCATGTTCACTACAAACAGCGGTATATTTCGGATATTGCGAAAAGTTGCGCGCTTTATCCATCTTACAAAGATTCGAACGAGAACAGCATGGAGACGAAAATTTTTAAAAATTTCAACATGAAATTCAACTATTATTAAAAATAAAATAGGAGATTTAGCAGCACTGGCATTTAAAGATCTTATCTCGAAAGTATTTATTCAATTTTATAGTAATATTGTTAATTAAATAAATTAGTTAGTTAAATAAATTTCGCTAAAGATTTACGTACTTTAATTAAAAGAAACTTTTAGCTTCTTATTTCTCCAGTAGAATGTAATATTTTTACAGCCAAAAGCAAAGCGTGTTACTTTTCGAAAACGTATTAATCGTTCGGAGCTACAGGTGTTCGGTACCGTCAAACTTTGAGAAAACATTACCATCTCGTCTATCGAAGCCAATGTTCACAGCAAAATACTTCAAATGCTGTAAGGGAGGTGAATTTCGTCAAGATCGCCGCGAAATTATTTAAAATTCCTCGAACGAACAAAGGCCCGGACAGCCGATACAACAATCGGAGAAGATGAAATACACCGCAGAATGGAGACAGAAGAACGAAAACGGTTCCTCACTGACACCGGAGCCTCGATCAACGTCATCAAGAGCTCAGTCGGTAGTAACGTATTAGTACAAAGTACACTGTTCCTCTCTTAATTCATGCCCCGATCGACTGATCGCTATTGTTTCTGCTTACCAGTTTATAATCTTGTTACGATTAGCAACCAAAATTTATTCGAATGACGAATAATAAAGAAAGAATAAATAATAAATATACAATTAACGTTAAACACTTTGTATGATAATGATGAAAAAGTACACGTATTTGCTTGTTAATATTTGACGAAACCTAAAATCTAACGATTTAATGATTTTCTCATTTGTGATTTTTGACACTTTCAAAACATTCTAATTTACAAAAAAAAAAAAAAACAAATTTAATAAAGGAACAATAAATAACAGATAGTAAATTTTAATCGTAAATGGTAAATACGTTAAATAATTACGACTGACTTGTTAAAAAGCACCAGATCTATTTATTGTTTCTAGTGGAATGAATCATGTGCGACAGATCTGATGACTGGAGAGAGCCGTGCGCCTTGCGAAGGTCGCTTTTTCAACGGCATGACAATTTTCGCCTACTCTCGCAAACCAAAGAATCCGCTAACTGTATATTATGAAACTGTCGAGTGCCAAGGATTAATGTTATACCTAAATGTTGTATAGAAAATATATTAAAATTATTGCAGCATTCCACTGATCCGTTATCGTTTGAAAAGCAATATTCGCTTTCCTTCTTTAAAAACATAGTGTACAATCAATGTTTCTTTCTTAGGCAACTTGCGATTAGCTTAATTATTGCGCGATTTTATTATTCTCATAAGTGCCTATCTTGAACACAAGTAGATACCAACTTTTCCGTATATCCATATAATTAAATAGATTCTTGTAGCGTGGAACTAAAAGTTCTTGTCTATATCAGCGTACAACCAAACAGGGTAGATCCCTAACTCGATAGGTTCTTGTATATGCTAACGTGGATTACCTTCCAGTATTTTCCGTATTGTGCAGCACTAGTCATTTCCTCTCTAACGGTATACTGTATATCATATGCAACAATTGTAAATGCACGGGATTGCAAATTCAATCGTTTTTATTTCCATTATCGCAGACTCTTCTTTACATTAACATAGCGAGAACCAGAAAAAAGGAAGATTTTTATCGTGATTCTTTTATATCTTTCCTGTACCTTGGCCTTGTACATGTGGCCAAATTCACGTATTCCAAAGATCTCGCGCGCGTCGGTTCCTAGTTAAGCGAATAATCCTTTTTGTTTGTTAATTTTTCTTTGAGTGTAATACATATTAGTTGCACCAAAAGATGACGTTTTCAAAAATCTTCTGCTTTTATATTATTCACGAAGTAACTCTTTAGCTCATTTTGCTAAGTAGAAATTATACTTTCTATTACAAGCGTTATTCACATTAGCTCATATACGCAACTTACTTTTGGAATTGCACTTCTTTCTTGTCACACGTTATTTCTTTCTCTCATTGTACCATCCATGTTTTGTTATAATGCATTGCTCCTATCGTTACTTGCTTGTATACAGCTTTAATACAGATTATGTGTTATGTACTACTGTAAACTTACGGAAATAAAAAATAAAATAAAGAATAAAAAAAATGAAATATAAAAAGTAGAAATGAAGATAAAATAAAATAAAAATAAGAGTCGAAAGATATATTCCTTAGACTTCTAGAATACAGACAACCTGCTTAAACTTTAAATACATAATTATACTGAGTGTTTAGCTATAGGTGTAAAAACATTTAAGGGGTGGTTTTTGAAGCCAGAATGAGATGAAAATCAAGAATTAAAAAAATTGTGTTTTCGACTTTGTGCCTCAGTTACTAGCAATTAAAGATTAGCCGAAATACGCCTGTGCGCAAGCAAACCTCTTTACACGATCGAAAGTACGTCAACCCGAACAGCACGGTGCACATCGATCCTCATATCGAACGATACGTAGGCAGCAGCTTATCTCGTACAGGTCGCAGAGAAGATTATGATTATTATGCCGTAAAACGTATACCATCGTGCGCGACGTTTTGTAAGAAAAATCGTAGATTAAACATTATACTTATTGAAAACCGCCCAATGGAATTTTCGAGTAGAGAAGATTAATTAATGTTTCCTCTGATCCCTTGCCTTTATAAATAATTAATAAATAATAACACATATAAATAATATTTATATAATTTTCACACACACACACACACACACACACCGCGATCGTCCTATACGCGGCAGTCCACTGAAAAATCACATACGCGTTAAGTATTCTTGAGATGCTAATAAATGTGGTCGAACGCTGTTTTGCACGAACCGCACACATTTTCCACGCAAATTATTGATCACTGCATATTACAATGTTCACATACATACGCATGAAAATAAAAAACGAAGAAACCAAAAGAAATTACAAAAAAATTGTTTATACTTTTATTCGAAGGATTAATTAAGGTATTCTTTTATAGAGTAAAGTGTAATAATACAAATTAACGTACAACCAAATGAAAAATTATATTTCGTCGCGTTGAATAGCTCTTTCAAGTTTTCGATTTCGTTGCCGAAATCGAACGCTATCCGTGTGAAACAGTCCTGACCATTCTTACACACATCTGGTGAGCAGCCTGATCGTTTTCTCAACAGGTATAGCCAACAATGCTTTTAAAAGGAACACCTGAGATATCAATTTTTATGTACCGCTTCAAGCTCCTAAATGTACTATGTTAGTACTTTATATGATGATTAGCCAGGCTAAGTTAGATAACACATTGAAAAGATTCATATTTTCGTTAGCGTTTCAAGTAATCTCTGTGATAAGATGATTGGCCACTAATTGACGTTAGTCAGTATACATATAAAGTACGGAGAATGTATATAACGTGCATGATGCGATGAAGAATGAGTGGTAAGAAAGTAGAGGAATAAATTCCGTATTCGAACCAAAGAATCGGTTCCTTTGTTAAATTCATACAATTCAGTTAAAATAAACATTCTACTCTTTTACTGCTCTTTACCATTATATTTTATGCTTTATTTTACTTTAAAATCCGTAAAACATTTTTGAACGTATCAAGATAATATTAAATTTTTATTTTCACTGTTTAAATGCGCATAGAATACTAAATTTGGGAAACTGTCAGTTTATACTACTTCCTATCGTACACAGAACGGACTAGCGTTTCCCAAAAGTTCACGTTTCAAATTCATAAATAATAACACATTACTTTGGGCAATTAAAACAGGTGTTGTGTAATTTTTCTACCATTTGCGGCCTTGCAACAAAAAATGTTTTGGACGGTACTTCAATGGCGTCGAGTTTACCACGAATAACGATAAAAAGATTCCGAAAATACTTTGTTTTATATACGCTTTTTACTCCTGATATTGTAGAGGACTTTACGACAAATTCAAGCAGCATATTGCGTAATATCTTCGTTAATCGAATACTAGGTTTACAGTTTTTGAAATAACGTTTCACTCGTTGATTCGTTTCAGAATTACTTACATTTCAGAAAGAGAGAATTACTATAGCGTGTCGAGTATAGCGTTTACTTTCAGTCACTCTAATAACAAAAATTCATTCAAGCTAATGCAAAAGAACAGAATATTGTTTCGCGGGAGGCGATATGCAATTTGAACAGGCATTAGAACGAAGCGTACCGTAAACCTGGTATAGAATTAATAAAAGTACTACGTAATATGCTTTTTGAATTTGTTGCAAAGTCCCCTAGAAAGTCCCCTGGTCTCATGAAAATGGACAAGTATAGTCCTATTTACCCAAAGTGACCTTGGTTTCGCTATGAGAACAATGTACTTTCGGAATTTGTTTCGCCGTCATTCATAATACACTCAGAATTATTAAAGTACGATTCAAAACATGTTTCGTTACATGGCCGTAAGTGGCAGAAGAATACTGAGTCGCGTTACGCGTGACACCCTGTATACCTACATGTACAGTAAATATATACATATATCTTTCATTTTACAACCATATTCAGTGTTCCCACCAAGTGTTTAAATGTCGCTGTTTCAAATAACGTTAATAGTTCTTGGGTGAGATTAGAAGAAACTACCGTATACTGAAACATTTATATGAAAAAGACGCGTGTTTGCCGTACGAATAACTGGAGAAGCGACGTTTTATAATAATAATGGATGTTCTAAGACGTTAATGCGCTAAAGGATGGTGAGCGTTGATCCAACGGCGAATTATGTACGGCGGTGTGCTCTTCTTAGCTAATGCATAGCATAACTGAGAGGTCATATCACGCCTCAGCATGAGATTTGTGGTTTCTCGGCCCACCCATCTTCATCCGATGAACAATACAGATAATCGATAAGTCTGAGGTTGGTAACGGCTTTACATTCCTCTGCTATGTTTCTTGCATGTATAATATTTCTCGGAACGAAAGAGTTTAGGAGGCAGAAAAATTATACAATATTTGAATCACATAATGTACATATATGCAATAATACGGTAATACATGCAATAATAACCTACTCAATATTTTTCTTTGCTTCTGAATCTAACGTGTCCAGTTTATATGAAAACATTCAAATGTCTCGAAAAATACGAACACGCAAAAAATTGTACGATATCGCGTGTGATATATAACATATACTTTTTTCCATTCGACCTTACGATGAAACGTCTTACAAAGGTCATATTAAAATTTTCAAAGAAGAATCTGTATATCTTATTACATATTTCTACGGCTGATACGTTTTCAAAAAACTACAAACTTGTGTCTTTCGTACCACCCGCTTTCGAGATATGAACTTTTAAAATCGACAGAGAAATACGCTTTTATTTAAAACTATTTCCCGACCTATTTTTGGAATAAATTGCATACTACTGCATACTACTGCTTTCGTAGTCGTCTCGATAGCAGCTAATGATCAGTCATCATTTTGTCCTACCGATTGTAACTTCCGTTTACATTTGTTCCCATAACTTTTGTGAAACACGTTCTAGGAAAACTACTTTCGGTATCTTTACATATAATCGGATATACACGTAATATATATTTTCTTACGTATATATTCAGAAATACAACAAAATATTAGGCGACCTATCATTTTGTTCCATACTGCACATCTCGTCAAAATAACCAAATTATAGTGAAAATTATTCGAGATGAATGTTGCGCTTCGAAGCACGAAATAGATTTCTTTCTGTCGTTAGTATTTTTCGAAATATCAAGGCTACGTTTAAATTTTTAAACCGAGAAACTTTTTTCATAAAGAAAATTTTGGATAATACCGATACAAATATAGTACTTATCAGTATTAAAATAGTATTAAAATGTGCATTAAGTCTCTTTTCCAAAAAATGTTTGAAACAACTGTCATTTTCAATCTCTGGTTTCAATGCGTTAATTAAACGACTTTCTTTAAAGGTCGTATAATGCATATTTTAATACATATTACCGAATTCGTTTCGATATTATCTGTCATTTTCATTACGAAAGTAAATTTAATTGATAATGAAAAATCCATTTTTATATTTTATATTACATTAGCTTACTCAATTTAAATCGATGAGTATCGTTTCGTTGATATGTTAAGAAAGAAAATATTGCTAATACTTTTCATTTATTTAGACGCATAATTTTTTTAATTGAGATTCAAATGCCTCTTCCTATCCTGTAAAGTTCATTATTTGCTCTGGTTCAAGTCAGAATTCTACGCAAACAAATATATCGACTTCTTTTTTATAAGGATTTTATCTAATTCTTCTTTATGTTCATTGACACTTGTTGTATTCGAGCGAGTATGCTTACGACGCTAGAAATCATTCTTCAAAAGACGAGAAATCTTCGCTTGTACCGTGACTTTATTTCTGCATGGACATGGACTAATCTGAGCGCTTCGATAACTGTGGATATACATATCTATAGAAAACTTTAAAGCAACGTTAATTATGCTCGAATTACCATTAGTTTCAGCGAGAGATTGTATGACATTTTCAAAGCTTGTTATTAAATAAATTTATTCTTCAAAATGGCATTTAACTGGCTGTAGTTGAATGTTTAGCGTTAGTTGCCAGTCAGGTACATGCCACATAGATAAAGAAACGTAGAAGTGGCAAAAGAAATGCAGGAAAATACCTCTCTTGTATATTAGTACGATGTTGCAATAACGATGAACTATTTTCATTTTCAAATGACTGTAGATGTTAACAGATGCATTCGAATGAGTGTTGGGTTCCATATTTTTAGTATTTGCTCAGGTGGCCTTCTTCTTTGTATAAAAAACAAGTCAGCTTTTTCCATCATAAACATTATATTATATGCAGTATTTTACGTTTACACATACAACTAATGTTGATTCCGCTAACTTACTGACATTACCTTGCTCGATGTAAACTTGCCTTCTAAAGCTGTGAATGTAACAAAAACTTACATCATCCTATCCAGTTCTTATAGTGAAGATTTTACATTATATATTTATATCAAATTCCGCTAATTTTCTTTAGATTACGCCACCTGCCTTCACTCTTCGATAATAATACATTTAATTTTCGTTACTAAAGGCTTTACTTCCAGAGTATTCTAATTTACGCTTAGGAATCTATGCGTTTTTTCGAGGTTACTATATTACATATTCTTTAAATGGATAACATATTCTCAAGGCCTTCTGTTTCATCGCGATAACGACAGCTTGACCTTTTTTCGGACACACGTCCTGTTGTGCGATTCTTCAGTATAAAACTTGTTGTTTGTTTATTAGGTTTGCTGCTTTTTCAGACATTATGGATGAATGCTCCTGCTACCGGAAATATCCATGTTAGAACCTTTTTTGTAAGCGGAGAAAGGACACTTAAGCCAGATATCCACCGTGGCCTTGAGATCAACACGTGTTATCGTTACGGAAGCTCAAACTCGAATCTCGCTACTATATCTATTTATGACAAATAATTTTATTTTAATTATCATTAACAGCGTTATTACGCGTTAAACAACGTTCAAATGATATTGGATACGAAGCAAAGTTAAAAAAAAATTTTCTGCCGATATATTGACATATGTATTGGATATTTGTACATAACATTCAGGCATAATATTGATTAAATGAATATAAAGAACTTGTAGGTAAAAAACTTTGTAGTTATTAATTTTTGTTATGTCTGTAATACATCAAGATGTATCTGAATTTTTAGATCGTTTTAATAAACAAGGTAGACTAAATATACTGAATAAAGAAGTGAATATTAATTCCGAGAATTACATGAGAATACATGTAAAACGTAAATACGGTTTGCAAACATTATTGCTATCCGCATATTCCAATGTGAAATTATTCTCTAATTTTAACTCCAACTCCAAGTTCCACTACATACATTTTATCACATTTTTTTTTTTTTTTTACTAAAAGCTCGAGCAATATAAATTTTATGCATGAAAATATTTTTTAATATCCTACTACGATACTATTTTAATGAAATACAATGTATACTTCAAAGATCCTAATCCTAACGATATTTGGAATAATATACATCGAGAAGCTACCGTCTTTGTCTTAATTGCGCAAATGTTGGTCGAATGACAAACGATGAAAGCAATTCGACAGGTAAAGAGCTTTAATTGCAAGATCGTTGATCTTCGTTATAAGTAAAATTATTGATAGCTGCTTCTACGCTCCTTTAAATGAAAAGCATTTTCTCGGCCTTAATATGCGAATGTGAATATTAAATATTATATAACGACATCATGAACCGAATATAATCATAAATCAAATTTATGTAGTACATTTCCCAATTTATCTACACAACCGAAACAGATGCTTGGAAAGAAGTAACGTTAATGTTACCAGGACTTTGAGAAGCTGACGAGAGTATTTTAGGGAATACGGTTAGGAAATCAGGCAGTGCTAAGATTATTGTTTGCCAGGAAGAATTTGATGCAAATCGGGCAGCCTTTGGGATGGAGTCTCTCGCGGATAAACCTGGCGCCGAGTCAAGGGGCCGCGAGAGGTTAAAACTGTATGAACGAAACCAATGCGGGGAGTCACTAGGTTCATCGCTAAGTAGAGAAAGACGGCGGTGAAATTGAAGAGCTACTAGGAGGTTGGAAAATAGCACGGACGAACTTGATGGAAATGTCGTGCGGCAGATTGATCGAAAGTTGAAACCTTGAACCGTTCGGTGAAGTTCTATTTTTAAAGGAGACCGGAATGTTTAAGAAATAATGATTCTTCCAAATTTGACAAAAATGAAATTCATGAAGATAATATGAAAAACATATTACTCTCAAAATTAAACTCTGAGTGTATACATAAGTTTTTGTCCTCGTTAATTTTCCTTTTATCGTTAATGAAACAAAATGACTACACAAAAATCACAACGTCACTTTCTCTTCTACGTTTATTCTGCTTTCAATTAAATTATACTAATTAAGTAGTACTAATTAAAAGAATATCCCAACTTTTATATCTTACCCTTAAATATCTGTTCGTAGGTACCCGATCCTCCGAAACATTTGTTAATCGGGGGTAAAATAACTGTCAAAATGGGATTCTTACCAAAGAGTTCAAGTTTCAATGTACACAGATAGTTTAAAACAGAAAAGAAATTGTTCGAAAAAGTTTGGTAAATAATTTTAATTTATAGAAATTAACAGTTTCATTGGACCCGTGGAATTAAGGGAGGAAAGTAGAACAGAGTACCTGAAGAAGGAATATATGATACGATAACGAGAATCCGATACGGTAACGTAATGAGGACGGAGTTAACAGATTTTGTATAAAAGCAGAGGAGAAATCGGTAGATGGTATGGACAAGAGGAAAAAACGAAAGAAGAACACAGAGAAGTTGAAAGAGAAAAACAATTAACCAGAAGGACGATCATGCGCTGGCAAAAGCATCGAAACGGGAATAATAAGGAATAGAGGAAAATGGTAGAAAGGAGAAGGGAACTGACTGAATAAGACTTTTAAATCTCTTAAATATCGTAATTGTCTTTAAACTATCGTGTGGATGTACATGTACATTGATTTCATAGGCATAGCCACGTAAGCATAGCCACCTTTCCAAAGTCGAAAAGTGAGAAAATAAAGTTATCTGATTCGTTTTATGAATGTGCACGAGTAAACACTGAACCAAATAGAAATAATTAGTAATAGAGTGATTAATATTTTATCGTTTCTAATTATTTTCCATATTAACTTTTTAAAAATTAATTCTATAACGGAAGAATTTTATTCAGCATGTTTTATGTAGCTTCTTAAGAAAAATTTGTTTTCCAATTTTAATAAAATTAACGTCAGAAATTGTAAAGTTTCCGACAAAAGTATTCAAAGGAAAACGTTTCGTTTAAAACTTAATTTAATTTAATCGACGTAAAATGTAACTTACGTAAAATGAATTTCACTTTCAGTAACACACTGTATATTAGGTAGTATGATTTAGAAATATTCGTGTTCTATGAACAGATACTTTGGAGCCCAATAAGATTATCTTCTTGAATGAAGAACCGTAAATTGCGTAAAACCCACTTGAAGGATTACGTAGAAACTTACTGTTAGATCTATTGAAATATAAATGTTTGTGTAATAAAGTCACGATAAAACGTATAATTGCAGCTATTGCATCTCATTGCTTATAAGTCAGTGACAAAGTGTCTGTTCACCATAGAATTCGATACATCTTGAAAGCGGATTAACTGTTAAGCAACCGCTGAGATTTCAGAGGTCTGTGATTTAAAATATGTGTCAAATCTTTCTTACTTGTACACTCCTTCGTTGTTTAACAATTGCGTTTTTTTGTACTCGTATAACGTTCAAGACGAGTCGTAACATTCTTATAAATATGAAAGTGTATAACACGTGACTTGAAAGATTTGGTTTTAGATTTGATGTTTTTTGTTATCTGCATGTATTTACGTAAAGTTCTGAAAATTTGATATACCAATATTATCGTTAATTTTTATATATCCAACCCTTTATTGACAAAAGAAGTATATTTATAAATTATACAGTATACGTAATAATAAACAATCATATGTAACGATTTAATTGAACACAATTTCATATTTAATCTTTACATTGAATATTTACATTTTATTAATATCTATATATATTAATATCTAATATTTTTCACATTTAATCCCTGTTAATACTGTATCTACATATATTTGCGTATATATTATATTTCATCTCTCAGTATAAAGTAGCATAATTAATCTATATATTGTATTATATTTGACTTGTTTACGTTTAAATTTCGTTAAAAATAATATCAAAACTATTTTCTTCGCTCAACTGATTCTATACGCCACTAATCAAGCTAATCAAACTAATAGATAACATTGTAAAAATGACAAGAGTATTTAAAAATGTACGAATAGCCGAAAATATAATAGTTGAGAAGTTTTCGATAGAACGAAACTAGGACGAGAGCATCGCTTTACAATGAGAACAATTTGATCTTTAGAATCCTTTGTAAATGCTATGTGCAAAGCTATCTATTAGCTTCCAATGAATTAACATGGCAGTTACTGTGCTTCTTCGCTATGTATGTATATAGATGGACGAAATAAATGTGGAAATAAACAAGTGTCACTGTGGCAGACGGGACGGGGAAGGAAAATCGTAAGTCGGATCAATTCTGGAAATCTCGATCTATCGAGATGCGAGGAACGATAAACGAGAATGCGTTGGTGTTCCACCTAGGGAGTGTCGCAAGGATCGCCGATGCTGTGCAGCGAATCGTTGCATCGTGCATCCTGCTCGTAACAGGCAACCAGTGAAAGGAATACGCCCTGTGATGATCCGTGGCAAATCCGGCGATCTGAATCCTGTACCGAGGTCGCCTCGGTCCGTGTCTTACGAGACATTGCAAACTGGCCGATTTAATAACGCCTATTTGACGGCCGTCTACCATCCTGTTAGAACCTCTACTCCAACTCTTATGCTATGCATCATGAATAATCGTTATTAGATGAACACGCGAGAATTAAGATTACACGAATTAGACAGTTTGCATACCGCTGTAATTGACGGTCTTACAAGCAAAAAGCTTTTTAAATGTTAATAAGGGAACAATTGTCGAATGCCAAGTAGAAAAGAATGCTATTAAACTGTAGGAATTATATCTCTTACATACATATGCATACGAGATGCGTATACATTCGTTCGTGTATTTCCTTATATTGCATTGTTTGTAATTATACATGCATAATATAACAGATTCGTGCATCGACACCGATACTATAAGATAAGATGTCAAGTTTTAAAGCCAATGATTGATCTATTCTTTAATGTTTAACAGAGTCATCTTTAATATATCGTTGTTACACACGTGTGTATGTGTGTGTATGTTCTTTTCTCCTTTTCTTTTTTTTTTTTTTTTTTTTTTTTTTAAAAAACTCCAGTTCTTTTTAGAATTCTCTTTCAGAATTTAAATGCTTGGTAAATATTATTGGAACAGGAGAGTAGAGTAGCAATTATTTGATTGAAACTTTGATTAGAACTATATTAAAAACAATATCTATTTATATTTTCAATTGATGTTATAACAAGGTTCTCTTATACCGTATTTCGTTGTAAAATATGTGTCCTAATATAGACCTAATTATTTTTATCTTTTCACCACAATTATCGTAACTCCGAACTTATTCCTTTTTAATGAATAGACTTATACATTACGCATTACATATTTATACTGTTACATTCTAACCAAGTATTCTATATTGAAGCAATTCCACAGTTAAGATTAAGAAAAAGGTATTCAGTATCCTAATAGTACTTTGTATCGAATTGCACGAGAACTGATCGTCAAGTACGAATATACGTTCATATATGCACAAAACGATGTTTATTTTTAAAAAGTTTTAATATTTATTAAAAGGTTAGTCCTAATCCCAACCTAAGCCTAATCTAACTCCAATCGAATGATGGACAACTTAATGAGTATGTGTTAAATGAATAAATATAGCAGACGAAACATTTCTTTACTCATCTAACAAGATTTTATATTTGTAATCACAATAAATTGTACAATCGACAAGAAATACAATTTCTTGTATTTCTTCAACATTTTGTGGATGTATGCAGTTATAAATGTTTTTACGAAACATAGGATATTTGTCATTTTTGATGTTTCGAAACTCCATTGCATATTCCCAAAAATGTGACCCCGTGTTATTATCTATTATCTATTATACTTTGTTTAGAAACCTTCTTTTGTTATAAATTAGCAAAATTAAAGTATATAAATATATGTAAATGCGTAAATACCTTGCCAATCGGCAATATTCGTTAGGAACGCAATCGCTACCCTACTTATAGATTATACGAATAGATGAAACATATTTTTTCCCCTTCAACTTGTTTGAATCAGTGGCGGGGCGGGAAGGAAGTAGAAGCATAGGACTGTGGCGACTATAAAACCTCATCGTAATCCGTCTGATGTCGTACTTCTAAGCACTACAGGATAGGACGAACTCTTATCACGTGTCTTTTCGAAGATCAAAGTGGACCGTGATTGAATATTACCTTTAAAAAATCGTGTCGTGCCAGGTGGCTTCGTGACTAATCAAGGATTTTCAACCTTTGCTATTGCGTAGTCATCATGAAGATTTTTGTGAGTGCAATGTATTACTCTAATCCCATTATCTTCGACTTGTTAGTCAATACTAAAATACGTAATCCTTAAGATACTTCAAAAATATCTCTATAACTGTAACAAGGGGAAATTTGGAAAATGTTACGAAAATTTTGTTCGTTATTAAAGTTATTAAATATATTATATCATATTTTAAATACGCATTAATGCAATTCCTGTGACGAGGTACGGTTCTTAAAGAACTTGTTCCTACTGAATAACTTTTACAATGAAACCAAATAATCAACGTCTTTAATACATGTTCTGTCTTAACATTTTCTAAACAACCGACAATTACAAACATTTAACGATTCTGAACCTATCGATTAACAAACACTGTCATTCCCATTATTAACGTCCACTAAAAAACAAATAATCTAGTGATATGTTTATCGGTCAAACATAAACGTAAACGAGTAATGTTGTTTGCTTTTTCTTAAAATTCATCTAGCAATTCATATTCCCTAGCAATTACAAACATATCGACAGCATCGATCAAGTTATGAAAAATTGTTAGAATCGTTAAGGATCCCAAATGCTATACGCATCATTTTCTAAATATACTATAAATTATGTGTAATGTATGTTACATATTGTAAAATATCGTTTTAATATTATACAACTATAAAATTATAAAGTATGTTTTAGTATATCTTGACTTATTTGAGACGCCTTTCTTCCAAATGTCTCGTAGTTTTGTTTCGGCGATTTCAATAATAATTTCAAAGCAATACATGATGAATAAAACGTTGCACTACCAAAGATAACTTACGTTTAATCAGAGATCGATCTGTACAACAATAATTATATTTAATGTAACATACATACGTTCAAATATAAAATTAACTATTTAACTTCACGTACATTGCACAAGCTCAAGAACACAACATTATTTTACAAACTTGGAATTTTAATTATACAATTAAATTTAATCGCGTCACTGACTTAATTTCGTAAGTACGTTAAAATTGTGTAGATGTATATGAGAGACAGACATTTATGCATATCGCATACATCGCATTTATTGAATTCGATTTCTATTAAATAATAAGATTTCCTTAATAATGTAATATAATTAGTGTTAGACGAACAGATCGATAAAGAAGATAAAATACGCAGCGCATCAGATGCATATAATTATTCATAACTTACATAGCTGTCTGCCCACGTGCGATTCATTCTATTAGTTCTTCTTTGTTATTAATATACGATCTATGCAGTTGGGCAAGTACGCTATTCTGTGTGAAAAGCAAAGTCAATTAAAAACGTAGATATATCTACAAATTAATTATTATGTTATTGCAAAATGAGAAATACTCTTCCCACCTTTTCCAAAGATATTTTCATATTAACATTTCACACGGCTCTGAAAAATATTATTACTATTTATATCTAGGAAAACTGTAATTAGTTTGCCACTTATCCCAAAAATATATATACAACTGAATGAAATATTAATTTATAAACCTGTCAATAAAAAATAATCAATTCCACGCTGCGTTGAGAAATCGAAGCGAAGTTTATCATCGTTTTCTTAACAGTTTATATCTTTGTCACAACTTTTTATTAAAACACTTACGAGATTCCCTTCGTATCAAGAATATTTCTCTTTTGTCATTAAATATCATTTCTACGTCGAGCTAATATGACAGGCGATACTTTTTAAACATACGCATATGTATGTACATAATAGATCATCTATTTTTTTCGTGTACTTTCAAGGACGCACGAATCGTCCTATGCCTCGCTAAAGTTTGTTAATCGAAGTATAATAAGGCAAATAAAATTGACATTTATTTTCTTCTCTTCTGAAACATTTAAAACGTAACCTTTTCTTAAATTATAATTGTCTCCTCCGAATCTCATTTCTATAGACATTTTTGTGCGCGTGATCAACCGTTTCATTCTCCTTAAGGAAAAATATAACCTTTAGGTATAATAAATTGTTTATTTCATAAAGACTAACATATCCAATACATAGTGTAAATAATATGGAAACCAGTAGTCGAATTTAAAACAGATAGCTTTAAAAGGCACTTAAGCTCATTTACGTTTTCTCTTAGGTTTTTTTGGGATTCACAACGATGGTCTGTGCACAATTCAACAGATACCCGTACAACCCTGACTACTACGGTCGACGTTTCGCTATATTACGACAGTCACAAGATTCTTCTCCCGATGGATCGTATTCCTACAGGTGAGATCGTCCTTCCACATCGTCCTGAACGTCGACAGAGCGATAAGCGTCGTCGAGGTACGTTTCCTCAAAAGCAATCTCGACACGCTCGAAGAGGCTCGCTTATAATCTCAATCCTAAAAACATTTTGTCATCTGTTCACGTCATTCTTTGTTTCAAGTCTATTATAGGTTCTGGATTCCTCTTACCTTATTTTATTACCAGGACCAAACCAATGACCAAATGATTTATCATAATATTATAAATATATCAACTACTTTATATTTCATAACTTTCACTAGAAACGTAAAGTCTATGTGGAAGAAACAGTACGTACACCGTTCGAAAATAGAAATCGATAATGTAAGTTGATTGAAAAAATTAGCAAATGAAATATTGCGTTAACGCGTGTCTTAGTGGATTTTAATGATATGTCATAAAATGTATACGTAATTCTGTATATATGAAAAACGTATCAAAAATGTGCAAAATTACGTACATATCATTAAGAAGAATAGAGAGAGAAAGAGAGAGAGAGAGAGAGAGAGAGAGAGATAGAGGCAAAAAGTATAATTTTATACTTACTGAATTTTTACCCCTTGCAAGCATCTTTCTTCTTATGATTAATTAAACATGCGCGATATTCATATTCCTTTGATTCTATGATAACATTACAGTAATATCTTGCTAGGCATATAAAAATCGGTAACTACTATTATGAAGTTATAAAACTTGTACGTTTGAAGATATTGTAGAAACGTCTGCCTACGTATCCTATCTATTATATTCGTTCTATCTCCCACGCTGGAGTTTGATTTTCACGAAGTAATTATGTAAATTTGCGCATCTCGGGTATGTCCCTAACAGTTTTTGTTACATTCTGCATTACAACATTATGTTCAGGTTAGATAGATAGCAACAAATTTCACAAATTTCAAATGTATTTTCTAACCAATTCAGGAATAGAACATGTTGTTAATGATTTAGTCTTGTCGCTTTTTCATTGCAAATATGTCCATCCGTTGATGCAAAATATAGCATAAACGATAACTTTGATTCGAAAGACTACAACAAATTTTACACAGTTAACCGGTATTTGGCGGTTTGTGTAGTAACTTAACTTTCTATTGCACTTGGATTTTCCCAACCATAATTAAATACGTTAAGGTCATGAACAAATCTAAGGTCAAGTTAACATCTATTCTTGTCAAACACTCGAATAATTTTGATTCCTTAAGTGTTAATAATTATTATAATTAGTCTAACTTATCTTGTGATAAAATGTTCGTGACTTTAGATAACCTTAACGTAGCTGTTTAAAATTATTGGAATTAACGTTGAAATATTATCTTCTTTGTTCTTTGAATATAAAACTTTTGAATATAAAAATATCGATCTTTGTATTTAATTGTTTCAATATTATTTCTAATATTATACATATATACATACTTATATATACAAGTTGTATATTCTATTACATTCTCACTTTTAAAATATTCTTATTTACTATTAAATTCTATTCCATATACTATTAAATAATATACTATTAAATTCTACTAATTATTTATTAAAATACTAAATTAGTTCTTTTGATTATCATAATATTTAAAAATATCAATTTGTAATCTAAATCCTATCAAATTCTATGTGTTCTCTCTTCACTTATAGAAACCTTATATATTGCATGTATTAATTCATATATTTTTACTTAAAAATATTAGAACTGCAAATATTTGGAAGTAGATGTTTATCAATATTTTGTCTTATTAATACGTTATTTATCTTTGTTGTGCTAGTAATTTAAAGAAAATAATTATTTCAATTGATAAACGTAACACACAAAGATAATACATGAATTCTGAAAAATATATATGATATAATTTTCCAATATCAATTAGATTTTCCAATTTTCCATAGCTTGTTCTGTTAAATGCAACGCACGAACAAATACAAATTTAAAATGAAGAGTACGGAAGCGTAAACAGAGAAGTGAAAAAGAAGGAAAGGAAGGACTTACAGGATATTCAGCTGTGAAAAGATATATAATTAGCTTTGATGTTAATCATTCGTGTTAGTCGGCTGCGCAGTTAGCAATAATACATTACACAATAGAATAATTACGATCGACCTACCTACTTACCTACCTACCTACCTACTTGGTAGCCGCTGTCTACTTACTGTACGTACAATGTACAATCCGAAGATCGCGCCTAGAACTTGGCCTCTCCTATGTCATATAATGTTTACCGAATCGGGTCAACTACCAACTTTGTCTTGCATTTTAGAGGTGGTACTTTTACAAAACGACAACCCTTCAAAAAATAACCAGTATTGATCTCTTTATAACGAATCGGTTTCACATTTCACATGTATAGTAACTTCCTATTAATTATCAACTCATACCTAATCGGCATTTGGTCGAGTTAAAGTATACTTCGCAAATCTTCAAACTCGATTTTCTAAGGAACGAAGCGTCGTATGAAAAAATTTTGTCTTTTACTTTCTACTTATCTTTAATATCAATTTATATTTATAACAATCGATCTTTTCCTTTATTTTCTTATGGAAGTATACTAATATAAACTACAATATAGTTATAACGAAATACATTTGTTGCACCGAAATAAGATTATAAACCAACACAAAATTTTATTTATAATATACACGATAAATTAATTCACAAAACTAGAGAATGAATATTTGAAAATGAGTATTATAATAATATTATAATGTTATACGAAAAAAATTGCATTATTCTTTTCTAGCATTTTTTTTTTTTTTTTTTTTTTTTTTTTTAGCTCGAAAAAGCACGGTATGGAAAAGTTTCTAAATTATCTATGTACATTGTTATAGTTACGATACAGAAAATGGCATATCCGTAGCAGAACAAGGCGTTCCAAAGTTTATTGGACCAAATCAAATTGAATCTGTACGAGGACAATTTAGTTATACCGCGCCAGATGGTACGCCGATTTTGGTTACTTACACTGCTGACGAGAATGGTTTTCAACCTAACGGTGCACATTTGCCAACACCACCACCGATTCCAGTAGCGATACAACGTGCTCTGGCTCATAACGCGGCTCACCCTGAAGAAGAAGAACCCTATAGAAGATACTGATCAAGATGAGACACGTACTAGCTATCGGAAGCTCATGTATAATAAATTGGAACAATACAACATAGACGAAAGAAGACTTTTACAACCGTAAGCGATAATCCTTGATAAATTTCTAACATGCGATATCTGAATGCGTGTGCATTCCCGTAAATTCAGTTTATTCAATCTTTGTGTTTTAAATGTAAGAAAACTGATTGAGATTTGTCGTTATAATTTTGAAACTCATAACAAGCGATTAAGTTTCGATACAATGATCTTAAGATACTTATGATTAAAATTGCGCATTTCAAAATATCGATAAAGTTAAAATAAGATTCTTGCGAAAATATTATTAGGAGGTTGTTTACTGAATTTATGCAATTTCGTAAGGTCTCGTGTCATAAACGACATTTCCAGTTGTGCATCAAAGTATCAAATATACTTTCTATGTTGTGTTGTCTAATATCGTTATCTAATCTACTGATCATATTGACCTTGTTCTAAATGCCTGCCACGAACATCATGTACTAGAATGTCGCTTTATAAATCTTAATATGAAAAGACTACTGCTAATTTTAGTAGACTTGTATTTTCTATGTCCTTCAATCTCGTTTATTATACGTTATTTCTTTGCACGTAATACAAGTAACTTTTATAAGTGTACTATTTTTATGTATACCGACAAAGGTGCAAAGAAAATGGATGAAATAAAAGAATTATGAAAAAGGAAGAGGGGGAGGAATACGTTTTATTTTACACTTTATTATAATGTATATTATGTATGTATAAATAAACATTGATATTGCGGTCATTCGTGTGTTGTATACTTTTTACTGTTTGATTTTACTAAAAAAAACAACGAGATGCTTAAAAGGAAAAATAAATAAATGTGCACTCATGATTATTTATAACAAGAACGAAAGCAAGTTAACGCATACTACTAGTTAACTACTAGTTATATGATTTAAAAGTAATTTTGGAAAAATGACAGTATTCTTTCGGTAGCTCTGATCATCTCGCAAGTGTTTTACTACATACTTTTCATAATTTAAGCTATATCGAAATAAGTTATACAAACATATTATTAGCTACACTAACTCGTAAGCATCCTCCGTATGCCAAAAATCATCGTTGTCCATGCTACGAATACGCACTTAAGGCGCTAGGCTACTAGTATCTTGGAGCGAACAAAGAGCGAATATCTACGTAGCTTAGAGTTCTAGAGCCTCTAGAGTATTTAGTGTACGCGAGTACCACGATGATGCATTTGAGTGTATAACATAAAATAGTCGCTAATGATCTCGTAGTTGATGCGACTATGTATTAGGTCATCCCATAAGTTCGTGCCGACTTTTGTGTATACATTTCATGTGTCGATTTATAAACACATGGCGATAAGGGACCAATGCACTTTAAAAATGGGAAGAAGTTGTACAACGAGAGGGGGATTACATTTTTTCATGAAACCGAAAGGTATGTAAACAATCTTAACATATATAATCGCTCGAAAAACGGTACGAACTTATGGGATGACCTACATCTATCTTACATGTGACACATTATCTTACAAAAATGTACAGACACCCAAAAATAATAGTATTTTTGACAGAGTATAAATTAGTTTCAAAGTTAGAAATAGGGTGACTCGAGATCCCTTTATCACAGCTACCATTGAGTATCACGGCAGAATAAACGAATAATCCAAAAAAAAAGGGATTATTTGGAATTATATTGGTGTCACGATTTTGGGACGGAATTTTGTGCCAAATGATACCTTATGACGAGGCATCAATTACAATAAAATTTCAACTTGAGCCGATAATTCGCTTCTAGGATACCAAGATCAATCAGGTGTTTGTCACCTACTTCGGTTTGCCTATTCAGATTGATCGATTAGATATCTCAGATTTTGTTTTCTATTAAGCAAGTTGTAGCCTTGTGATGTCGTCGATTTTGTGAATGCTTGAAACGAAATCTGCTCACGCGTCATTACTCGTTCGAAACTTTTCGGTAAAGCTCGGTTATGATCTCTCAACTACCGCCAGATCAATATAAATGGATATGATAGAGCTATTATTCGCAAGATATGGCTCTGTACGACTTCTTTCTATTTTTACAAAACTGAAGAAGATCTGTGAAAGGACAACGATCTCAAAGCATCAAAGACATAAAACGAAAAACGTTGTGCGAACAAAGAAGCATAAGGCGAAGTGAATTGCAAAAATGTTTCATGAACTGGTAAAATCGTTGACAAAAATGTATTATCGTTAATGGGGACTACTTTGAAGGGGCCAATATAAATATCGAGGAATAAATACGTATTTATGATCCTAAAAGACACAAAAATTGCACGAACCTTTTGTTCGTTCTCCAATATTAAAAAGAATACCTGCTATATAAACTTTATTTCATCAACAGCATTCCCAATACATTGATCGTCGCGAAAAACTTACGTCAAACTTAGAACAGCAGCATCATACTATGTAAGATATGGGATTTTATTTGAAAATTCTCTGTTAGTGGGAAGCGACGCACATTTCATATTTATCGATAAAATTAAAGCCGGAGGAGAATCAATCGCATAATGTTACTGCGCGTGCGAAAATGGTGCTCGAAACTGCTGACTGTTGCAGCCACATTATAACGGTTGCATGCTAATGTATCTAATGTATGCATCAACATTTCAAAAAATCAAAATCAAGAAAGATTAATGTCAGTGCAGTAGATGATCTTGGTTTTAATGTTGAGAAGAATGGGGAAATATCGATCGCTTAAGAAAACTTAGGTGAAAACAAACTTGAATTGTCAAATTCGCTAAAAATACTGTTCGAAATAGGTAAATTAGTATATTCTTTGTATCACGATGAAATATGGAATGCATAAATTTAATCATTCAAAAGAAATATCGAAAAGAACGAAAAGTAAGCTTTGACCGGAATTACTCTACCTATGGGATAATACCGATCAGTTTTTCTTTCATACTTTATAAATGGAAGAAACAAAATTACTTATAGAATTGTTAATAAAACGACTATTTTGTTTATTGCATTCATAACATTCATTATATTTATTGCATATAAATAAACAAAAGTGCAAGAGTGAACCATTTATAAATGTAATATTATTTGAATCCGTGTTATAGGGTCAAAGAAGGGTAAGCGATGAGCTCACCTCAAAATTGGCTCTTATTTTACCGTTTCACCGCTCACCGTTCGATATGTCGTAAGAAATGTTTGTAAGACCGAATTTTCAAAATCATTCATTTCCATAGAAAATGACCGTCATTTTTGATTTTAACGACCCAAAATATCCGCGAAAAGACACATTCAGATAACAAATTTCGTAGTTCAAATATTATACTTTACTCGATATTATTTTTAATATATCGTGCACCATATTGAATCGGTCATTGTGAATTTTGGAAATTTAAGTTTAAATTCGTTGTTGGCAGTTGGCAAAACTCTGTCCAATTGACACAAAGTCCGTATATCGAAGCTGATAAAGGCTACCACATTAATGAATTTTGACTTCTCTGATCTCTCCTATCTCAAAAATTAATTATCGATGTAACTTGGATTTTTGTTGTGATCGATGTTTCGTTATGAGGTATCATTTGGCACAAAATTCTGCTCAGAAGTAGTGGCATTAAAAACGGACGATTCCTGCGATTAATTTTTATTTTCAAAAGTTAATACGCTATAAAGATATCGGTGCAGTTTTTCATTTGAAGAATTCATATATATAATATTACTTATATTCGGCTCGTAAGATTTTCAAGCTACAGATAAGATAGAAAAGGATCCGCGCCCGCGTTCGCGCTCACCGCGTGGGTGTCGTAGAACCCCGGCCAACGATGGCCGATTAGACCGCCTGGAGCGAATGCTTGTGAACCCGGCGGCAAAACGTTAATCCCTCTATTCGGCCCCCTGAAGGACGATGTCGTGATCGAGCAATGAACTTGCCAAGCGGTATGGTCGGGACGACTTGTCGGTGATGCGGTTGGCCGCCACGCGACTGCAGGGCCGCAGAAACTGTGGCCCAGTTGCGGAAGACGGTGCCATTTAGCCGTCTATTCAAGGAGGTAGCGTCGTATGAAGCACGGCCTGGCCAGAACTTAGAAGACTATTGTTTCCAGAAGCTATGCGAATCGTGGAAGTTGGACATCGACATACCCACCGATAAGTATCAGGTGGATGTAGCGATCGGTGGCATTCCGGACAACTCCGTTGCCCACACCGTACACTCGCCTCAGCATGATGTTGACCCGAACACGTTATACGCGTTTATCAAAGGCTACCGATGCTGAGTGGTAGATTGCGGTGCAACAAATCCGGAAAGGAGGGTGATACTAGTAAACGGATAAATATTCTCGACCGCGTAAAACCAGCGGGCAATTTATGCGAGATTAGCGCGTGTGTCAACGGGAAACGAATGGATAGTCTCGTTGACACCGGATAGTGCGTGCACCGTGATGCACTCGTCGGTAGCCAGAGAGCTTGGTATTGCGACGGTGGTGGCGAACATGGTGGCTCGCGTGACGATCGCGATCCAAAACGCGAAGGCCGACGTGGACTCATTCGTAGTTCCCGACGAATACACGCGGCAACCCCTCATCGTCGGACGGAACTTCATATTACAAGATCATGTAATCACGATCAAACATGGAAATCGCTTGATATTTAACGAAATTCCTACGCTCGGGCGCAAGCAAGTCGCGACGACATGGGATGTCGGAGTCTGCGACGTGGTCGCGAAAATCAAATTACGATTTGGTGAAATCGAGGAAAGAGCGCGTCTGAAGTGCGTTGCATTGATCGACGAATTTCGTTGTTACACCTCGTCGTCAACGCGCGACTTAGGAAAAACAGACGCAACGGCGCTCGAAATTAAATGCGCGACGGGCTTATCGCCTCGCGGAGCCGGTGAGATGACCAAGGAACTGAAAAAGAAGACGGGCAATTACCGGATGTGCGTCGATCGTCGAAATGTCATCACGATGAAGGACAGGTACCCGCTACCGCTGATCGACGATCAGATCGATAAGCTCGGGAGTCATAAATATTTCATGGATCTGGATTTGTCACGGTATATCTCCGACAAAATGGAATTTAAGCTTGGTTTCGCTCGTATAGTAAATTATTTACAGCTATGCTCTTTATTTATCTGGAAAGCTATTTGAATTAGAGAAAATCAGGTGATTTTTCAAAATATACGTGCTTCTTTAAGAATTTTATACTACAAATTTTACACTTAAATAAAAAATACTGACTTTATATTTGTATATTGGTATACGTATAGTATCCCCGTTGTCATTATACGATACTAACGTCAAAAGGCAATACCCTGTATAAGGTCCATAAAATATACTATAATATATACATAGTATAGTAGCGCAAATGTATTTTGACCCAAGCTGGAAGGACATTATCGCATTATTTACATACAATACGCTGTACAAATTAGACAAACAATTGCTTGATATACATTAAATATCTTTATAATCGTGTTTTGTATACGTGATATAAAAATACTACGTGATAAGTTAAATAATAGTAAAACGAGGCACGAGCTGTTTATCTTAACGTAACGATTTACATTAAGTATTGTGATATTACTCTTTTGTAGTGAGAAAATATCAATCTTAATTAACCATTGGAAATCTAAATTTAAACTGACATACCTATTGTCACTTTATTTTTGTATTGTGTTACAAAGAACACGATTGGAAAACTGTTTCATATACTGAAATAAACGATTTCTCTACAGCCACACAACTTTTATGTTTTTTAAATTAACAAAGATATTCATATTAATTGCGTTTTAAGGTTTAAAGAACAACGTATACACTTAATTGGCGTTCTGTAGCTGAATCATAATTTTACTACGTTTGATGAGACTAAAACCATAAATACATGGTTATTCAGGTTTTTATAAATTATTTTTCAACAAAACGGCAAATACATGGCCTCGATTCCTCGTCATACGAATTTATCACTACTTTTGTTTCGGCGATATTTCTTTTAGTAAACGGAAATAAAATATGATATAATTTTTTAAATTTATACCTTTGTCCTTAGCATCCCATAATCAATTTTTTAGTAGCTACGTTAATTACTGGTCGAAAAATCTTTTTATCCTTTTTATTTCCATAATCGATAACAACAGGGACCTTTTAATTTGTATTAAAGGCATCTAAGATGCCCGTATTACGAACTGCTTTCACTCTCCGATTGCGGACGATTATCCATAACAAGGTACGTGTCGAATATATTGCTTGACTATGAATTTGCAAAGTTTTATAAAAATCCAAGTATCATATTTAAGCGACGTTCCTTGTTAGTTCTCGCACTACTAGTACATCGAATCTGATTGCCAATTATGTAATCCAAACCTATACTTATTTACTTGACATATATGTCTATACTAGGACTGATTTATTGTAGTCTGTCACTTCTGAAATCATCATTTAATTCACCAATCCTATAATCATAATTGAATGTTCTCACGCTATGAAATCGTGCCTCGCGAGTTTTATCGACATTTAACGTAATATTTAGCTAGTTAACTCTTTATACGACACTCTGATTCCGCATTATGTAAATTAGTTTGTATAATTCACACATCAACGAAAACTTATTTCTACCGAATGATTTCCAAATTTCGCATCGAATTCGTTTATAAAATCTTCCTAATTTTATACGAATTTCGTTAGAACATTATTCCAACAAAAGTTACCTACTTCAGTTACCCAGTTCATCTTCGTGTTCAACAATTTTAGCAGTTCCGAGGGATAGATTCGTCACGTACTTCTCACGACGTTAACTTCTAGCTAAAGTTTTACAGAAAGATAATATTTGAAAGTATAACGTGTATTATTAATAATAACAAAAATAAGAAAAAGAAGAAAATAAATAAAATCAAAAATTAAATAAAATATCGAACAAAAACACCTAAAGTATTAAAGCGTAATATCGAATTGCTCGTGATGTTATTAAACAACAAATACGAAACAAATTTTAATAAGGATCATTGTAACGCGAGCGTTACACACGAACAAGTTGCATAAATAAAATACCACTATATCGTCTATCATCTTTCCTAGACATAAATATGCCGATAAATTTACCTAGATGTGTTACAAGTCGTTTTACGACAATCTCGTACGGACAGCAACAATTATACTTTTTAAATTTATGGATTTTGTAGAGTTCTTGATGGAATACATAAATAATTTCTGCCCTGCTAAGAATGTGGTCAATTTTAGTTTTTTTAAATAAAACGATTATTGCGAATTAGAATAGTGTTGTTTTTGTTCAAAAGATTTTTCACATTTTGCATGGTTAAAAAGACATTGCGAACAATATTTCTCAAAATGTTACCATTAACTTGAAATTTGATCTAGAAGGTAATAATCTAATTTTATAGTTATATAACTTATAGGGAGTTGGTTGCATAAATGTTTACGAATTTTAGATTCAAATTCAGAACAATACTGTTCAGCTCGCTTTTATTCTTCAAATTTATTTAAATTTTAATTTTACTTAATCCAATTTTGCATAAAAATTATAGATTTTTAGTGCTAGAATTATAGTGCTATTCTAGTGCTATAAATAGAAGAACACTTTTCAAATATTAAATTGAACCAAGTTGCTCCTACTTGATTTAATAAAATTTATATTTATATTTATGATATATTTTGTACATTAAGGGACTGTAGCTTTTTTCATATCAGTGTATTAGTTAGAAAAAGAAAAACGTTGTACCGGTAACACACGAGTTTGCTTACATAACAGTAAATCGTACATTTTTCAATATCTTTGAATGTTGGTGTATTTAACCACGCCCTAATTCAAATTTTTCTTAAAATTAGAGGTTTTGCTTTATATTAATTAATGCAGAACTGTAGCGGGCAAACCACATCTCTTTCTTTTAATTATAAAGAGGAAACGATGCTGGAAAAAATATATGTGTAAAATAATTTTTTTGCGGAAGCACGTCGTTGGCTTGACAATGTAAGATTAGGACGGAGAAGTGGTTCCCTTCGTTTTATAAAGTGCGGTCCGAAAAAGCTCTTAGAGGGCCTAATGCAACATGATGCGTAAAAGGTGCTCGAAAGGTGTTCAGTATGTATTATAAAACTTCCGGTCATCGCATGAAAGAATCTCGCAATCTTTCAAAAATTCCAGGCGAAATAAATTTGCGAATTTGTCGAATCACACAACTTATATATATATATAACTTTGGTATATTGAATGGTATATTGAAAAATAAATTTTGATTTTCTGAGAAATGCTAAAACTCGACAATCTTCCTTTTTACTGTGGCCACTGTGTATCATCCCCGCTTATACAAAGCAACAAATACAGAAAGAGTATGCTGTTTCGGAATATTAATACGAGCTATAACTAAAGTCTACGTTAACTTTGTAGAAAGAAGTTATCAAATATTTCCTACTAATTTCAACCATTTTCCTACTAATAGCGATGAAATACGAAAAGTGGAGAACTTTGACACAAAAAGTTTGAGTGGACGATATGTAACATACTTTTCCACATATTTATGTATATTTATTGCGATATATGTTTAATATCTGTAGTTTGTATTTGACATTTAATTTTTCCAATATCCAATTATTGAAAATAAGAAGGGCGCTTACTAATTGCCAATCGATAAACCGTAAATATTGATTAGATATTCATATACAAAATAAATACCGATATTTACTTTGCAACCTTATATATATATATATATATATATATATATATATATATATATATATATATATATGGCAAATTCTTCTTATCCTTTTCTACGATAGATATTGAAAGTTAAATAGAAAAATTAAAAAGTTAATAACATGTCCGCAGCGATTCCAGTTCTTCAAACCGTGCGTCTGACAAAACAATCCGTAATTTATATAATTAGTAATTTAAGAATAGTATAGGCATAATTTTAAAGAAAATTACACCATCATTTGCATTCTGTGCCGAAACTACTATTTTACGTGAGAATGCTAAAAGGAATCATTAGTCAGTGACAAATTATATAGGTTTAGTAGGTGCGAGATTTTAGGGAGAATAACCGAAATGCCAGTTGAATTAATGTTAATAGTAATCGTAATACCACGGTAAAGGTGAGTCAGTGAAAGCAAATCATCGGTCTCTTGTCCATTGCACAACGATTGACCGACCGACCGAACGATCGCATAGATGTTGGTAAAAGGATTCGGTGCATCTTCCGTACCATCTTGCCGATCAAATCGCATAATTTTTATATTAAACCTCATATTATTTTATATTAATCTTATATATATGTGTGTGTGTGTGTGTGTGTGTATGTATAATATCTATATAATATATAACCTTGAATAAAATATATCTTAAATTCTATAAATTGTTTCAATTATCAGAAAAGCACAATAATAATTCAAACATAGAGATATTCGTCTGTGCGCATATCCAATAACTATTTCAATTCAATTTTTTTTCAACAAATAAGCTAAAGAAAATTTTGTTTCATATTCCCAGTTTATTTTTATATATAGACTCAGCCACTCGATGATGTCGATTACCGATACCATTATTTAAATGAAAGTTGGTAGTAGTATAAGCAAAGTTAATGATATTAATTATAAAACAATTAGACAGAATTTGAGTTAAAAGAGACTGAGAACCTGTTGCATCTAACTTCAAAATCTGAACTGTAAACCTAAATAACCAAAATCTAGAAGATTCTTAATCAGTTAAACGTAACAGATATATAGTTATATATTAGAAATGCACAACCATTATTCTGTCCTTTGAACCTTTCAATATGTTTGTTGTATACAAGAATATTTTATTTCATATAGGTATACTGTAACGTGAACATATTAAATGTTTTAATTTAAAATACATACCGATTCACTTGGTAAAATTTTACAAAGATTTAAAAATATTACTATCTCGATTCCAATAATATATTTTTCATATATTTAGGTTTCCGCTTTTCGTATCGTTTTACTAATCTAAAACTATAAAATGCGTATTTCCCAGTACACGGATTTTAGGGCAAAGTCCTTCTAAAAAATCCATTTAATAAGAGACCGTACCATATGCATGAAACTAGTTGCAAATAGTGACAAACAATTATTTATATGCTTGTTAAATCAATATGGATATTTGATATCAATTTTCATTCTTAAAGGGATTAACGAATAAAAATGTCGTTATATCATATGCCAATTGTATCAAATTAATAGATAGGCTACTTTCAGAAAAATTGCATAGTCATATTGTTACTAATAATAGTTATATATACGGGGCAGGACTAAATGTCTGGTACAACCGGGTATGGACTGTATGTGAAAAAGTAAGTCGAGTATATATAATAAAATGTATTTCATCAGGCTCCGTTTCCAAGAAAACGGTAATGAAAAACTGTTATTTTATATTTTCAACTTATTTTTTCAGATACAATCAACCCGCTCTCCTACCAGTTGTACCACTCTGAGTTCACCCTACGTATATTGCTGCAATATAAAACTATAGCATACGGTAAGGAACAAAACTGAACACACATCTTTTACAACAAAATAACATTTTTCAAATTGATAACCGTATATGCTTTGAAAAAAAGACATCGTCATTTTATGTGTATGTACACATTATACATGTACATGCATAATATATACAACGTACATGTATGTTTATGTAATAGTAAAATGCCCGTTTTCTAGAGTATGCATGGTTATTTATATATACAACTATATAATGTATATAATGTATATAATGTATGGTCTAAACTACTAAAATATATACTCTACGAATCTACATAATATAAATCGCGTCCTATTCTAATGTGTGTTGTCTATCTTTCGCATAAATAAATGATTATTCTATAAGCGACAGTTAAGCGATATCATTTAAGCGATGCGCTTTTATTGCATTTAAGTACATTTTGCGCGTTATTCGAGTGCATTTTCTATTCAGTATCGTTACATTACAGTTGATCTTTAAAAAATGTTGTAGTCGCAAATACTGCTTGAAATTAGTACTGGCGATCCTCTAAAATTGATTGTAAGTCCCGTAAAATTTCGCGAACTGTAAATTTATTTTATACACCTACAAATAGGTCGATATGAATACACGAAACACGTAAAATAACCATGTTCTTGATTTTAATCGATACGAAAAGTAGAATATTTAGAGATAAATTAAATGTGAAACGCAAATGCTTAGCTAGTAATATAAGCAAGAATGATGATATAAGTTGATAGTTGACTAGGCGTGAATATGACAGGATGGATTCCTTTCGTCTTTCGTCACCTATAACAAAAAAGAAAAGAAGGGTAGAGCATCAACGAAGGAGTTGTCTGAATGCCAGTTAGATTTCATAATTTGTATACAGGAGGCTATCGCAGAAACTAAAGCACCTTCATATTTATTGTTACATCATTGGTACGCGCATTGTTCATAACCCACCAGCTTGAGTTCGAGGTTCGATTCATCGCTCCTGAGAATCTCTCACTAAAGATCTTCCTGATCACACCTTGGCAATTCTATTCTGTTAGAAGGCTAATGCCGTAAAAAAAGAAACACATCGAATTCTATTGAATTTCCCAATGTAAGAACAAAACTGTACATACGAACGACAATACGAATGAATATATACGAAACGTAATACATTAATTAAAAGTAAACGAATAACAATTAACCTTTTACTTTTTCTAACTTTTTATCGTGTTTCTTCTAAATATAACGTATACTTTATTATAGATATCCGTCGTATAACACGGTACTCTTACATACAACACGAATTTGCTCTAACACGTTCTGAGAATTGGGGAAATCCCCGTACAAAAAGGCAATGAGAATTCTTTAATGCAGGCACTTAGATTGCGTCATTCGGTATATTTCATTCGAGCAAAGGTGCGCATTGTCTCGGATCTGTATACAGAATTATGGAATATTGAATTTTTTAATTCGGTATTAATTTGTGAAATATTAATCCTGTGCATTTGAAAACTGTTTCGCTATAGAGAAGTAGCAACTCGAAGCTTTACGGATAAAAAGTCGACCACATTTTTTTATAACTGACATAAATAATACCGTGTGGAATGTAGTACTTTCGATTAGTTATCGATCTTTTTAATAAAAATATATCTCTTAGTTATGAAAATCAATAATTTATTTATTTTTATTAATTGTTGGAACCTAACCCTTCCTTTCTTGCACCAGTACTGTGTTTCGTATAACGCGAATTTCGGATTGAAATTTCGTATTCAAATATGTTAAATATTACATAATTTATTAATATAATTAACATTATAATATATATATATATACGAAACTGTAATTACTATGATGTCGTTGAAGCTTTTACTTACTTTACATCGCATCTTCCAGGTTTCAACTAATTGATTGTTTTGTTTTGTTTTGTTCATTGGGGCTACTAGTTTCAACCGCAATACGTACGTACTTTTAGAAAGATTCTGTGACAAATTAAAAAATTATAATTTACGCTTTTGAGTAATTAACAAAATTGTGAATAACTTAATCGTTCTTTGATTTTTCACGGACGGATCACAGATGAATTCTGTCAGAATCGTATGTCACCTGCTTATTTGGAAACGTTCATTTTTAAAAATGTAAAAAAGTTATTATATTCTTTGAGATTTAATCGCGAATATGTATCACTTTTATGTACAATTCACTTGCCAATTAAGTTCAAATTGGAGATCGACGTAAAAAATAATTTAGGAAACCGCCTCTCCGCTTTTCGCCTGCTTTCGATAGAGATATAAAAATAGAGTACGCGAGTGATGCGTTACCGCGTAAGTGGGTCTTTTTCATGCTTGTCTAATCCGATATGCACGCTGACGCCGCTCTTTGAACGGTGTTACAGTTACACATTTATTTTACGAATGTGCATGAGTTATTAAACAAGGACACAAACGGCCTCTATGTAGCTTATGTCTTTCTCTTTATACTTCTATGACTATTGCCGATTCCCCATAAAATGATATTGATATCGCCGTTTGTTTTAAGCTTTAAAAATCCATTCCTAGTAGGAATAAAATGATATTGATATCGCCGTTTGTTTTAAGCTTTAAAAATCCATTCCTAGTAGGAATTTCCTACACGAGATATGCCGAGATGTGCCGTATACAACAACGAGCCGACAAAAGTATTCTTTCATTCGTTTCGAATAAAACGATTGTTGTACCATCGCAATGTTACAAACGAATGCCAGTTTTGGAATGTTTCAAAAATCTCGTACTGCAATTCGAAAATAATTGCAAAATAAAGAATCATTTGTAATTTCCATATGTCATGACATAAATGGGAAAGAAGCATAATTTTAAAAACATCCTTCGATGATCTTAGCGAAAAACTACTTTCTTGATTTAAAAAAAAAATAAAAGTCATATTAAATACACGAATCCATTCGTCGATAAATTAGTTTGCACTAGTATAATCGAAAAATAATGAATAGCCCAATTCTTATCTAATAATCATGAATCAAATTACACACTCGCGCATATGCTTGTATAATCCGACTGACGCCCTACTAGTATCAACAGTGTTTTATTCTTTCACTGGCATCCAACCCTTTTCAATTACGTTATTTTCCTTGCTATAAGTATGTCATAACAAGGCGAATGAAAAACGTCCTGCTAAAATCCAAGAAGAAATAGCCATCCGTGATGTTGAGCCAGCTTCTTCTGGAACAAATTATAAATACATGACATTAAATATGCATACATTAAATACGATACAAATTTCGGTCATCAGCAGTTGCCTAATGTACATATATATATATATACGTCGGGATTTCGTTAGGATTTCGGGCGCGCGATAATTCTTCATTAGAATTTGTTATTTTATATAGGTTGGGGTTGATGATCAAGCTGATTCACTCGGATTGGTTATCACACCTTTTATTTTCTTTCTTATACAAAACGCCAAATCACACAGCAGGCGTCTAATCACACAGGATGCGTCTTAGCAATAACACACGTAAATCAAGTTGGAGTCTATCGCTGCCAGCAGCTCTCATTGTCAGTAGGGTGATAGTTTTTTTTTTTTTTTTTTTCGAGAGTTTAACAAACAAAGACGAAATTCTGACTTTTTTCCACGTCGGTATTTCAAAATCTGAGACAAAAAATTCCATTTAATACCACGTCTATCCTGTCCTTAACCGATATAAAGTGTATATGCACGCTGAGAGTACGTATATCTAACGCTGAAAGCGCCGTTCGTTGGCTACAATCTATCGCTGTCACTCGCGTGGTTCTATGTGCTAGCTGCATGTCACACAGCAGTCGACCGACCGAAAAACAATCGATCGTAAAAAAATACAAGAGTGTCTATATACATCAGTCACGCTTCACACGGCGATGTAGAAAAGGAGATCAATGAAGGAACGGTGAAGGTAAAAAACGATAAATAGTCGGCCAAAGGAGTTAAATTTAGATTGGACTACGTAAAAATATGTCTACCTAAATAGGTGACAAAATGAAGTGTGATGGAATTTTTGTAAATATCTCTAAAGGTAAAGTCGAGAAGCAATAACATGTACAGGGAGAAATTGTTCAGAATGATGGTTCAAAGAGTATATTTCAAGGTGATTAAGATCAGCGAGCAGTCCGCCTCTCGAGAATAGATTACCCGGAACTTTCTTCTCTTTTTCCTGCATTCTCACTTTTAAAAATAAAAAGAAAGATTCAACGACGTTAATAAGTTCTTCAACATACTAGCTCCTGAGCGAGTACCGTCTGCTGTTTGCTGACGTGCTGCTCGCTGTTCACAAATGTCCATCCTGCCAGACAAGTAAATATGATAGTTTGCCAAGTATAATGGTTATTGTTCGCACAGTTGTGCAAAGTACACAGTTGTGTTCGCGCGCTATACCAATATAATGGGGTAAGCTTGAAGAAGCGGGCTTTGCTTTAGTCAATGAGACAACGAGTAGGAGGGCGTGCGATATTTTTGTCGAAAGCTTGTGTTTCCAGGATTAAAATGGTGGTGGTCCGAAGTACAGCAGATTCATAGTTTACGATATATTAAGAAAAGTAAATTAGTATACACGGACGTAGCCGATCCGATAGTCTCTTTGCACGCCTTTCGATTTATTATTATCGATTATTAGCGTAATCCTTGAGGCATAAGCTTTCGATCAAACTATCGCATGCCCTAGTACTCGCACGAGTAGGAACTCGTCGTGCCGATAACTAAAGTCGCGCCAAAAAACGGACTGATCATTCCATAATTCCTCTTGTTTCGACGGAAAAGACCCTTTTCAGATTCAGCATTATTGAAATAAACCTTTATTCAAACGAAATTTTTATTCCATTTGTTATTTGCTCTTCTTTTAGTTACTCTATCATTTTCGATGATTTCGTTTAAGTAACAATATATTTGAAAAATAAATTATTCGATCATTTCTTATTTTGTTTGGAATTTAGATATTTGTTATTTGACTTTTCACTTTGAAAATATTTTCTAGCTATAGCGATATGGAACTTTCATTCCAAAGTCACAACATTTTTGTAACATATATCGTCACTAACGATTACTTCAACAGCAATGCTTATTTTATAGTGTTCTATTCTGTTTGTATTACACTTTTTATTCTTAGTTCTATTCGATTTGCGTTCTACAAGCAACATAATGAAGAACGTCGTTGAACAAGGTAGATATTGTTAACAAGTGCTACAGTTCGATAATGATGATTTGCAAAACATAAACAGAATGGAAAAAGGAGTGCGAGGCAGAAATAAATTATTCGACACAGCATTAACATGACACTAAGTGGTACATTTTACGATATTGTGCTAGAAAAACTGTCGATAAAAGGTATAGTCTCAGCAATGTGTCGAAATTGAAGGTTCGACTGCGTCCACGTCAAATTTTAGATGGTGTTTAAAACAAAAATGTGAAAGTAGAGTTTCAGAAGATTTTCACGAATATAAAGCATTAAAAAAACAAGGGAAAAACAATTTTATAACTGCAACCAATAAAGGTCAAATTGGAAGCGACAATAGAACTAAAAACAAAAACAAAAAAGTATGTAAAAGAGAATGTACGCGATCATAAATGTATCACTAAAATCTGTTTTTCGTAAATATTATTGCAACATCGACTCTTTTCTGCACTGTCTAACACATTCGATTTGCTTTGCTGCTTCGAATAGAATACATATTTTTTAACGTCAATATCCGACAATTGTGTTTACAGCTTCCTTTACTTTTAAATACAAATATATAAACTGATATATTACATATTTGTGATGTGTGACGTATTTTCGAGAAAAATATTGCATACAAAAGATGATCGAACGAGAGTCTCGATGTTTTCACGGCTATTATACGTATTTAACACTGCTTCGTCTAACGTTGTTTAAAGCTTCCAAAAAATAGCCGTGTCCAAAAGGAAAAACATTCCGACGTTTCACAGTCGCGGCAGTGCTTCATCAAGGTGTCGCACCGATATCGATATGATATCGACCTGGACTTCCGGAAATAGAGGGAAACGATACAGAGATCATGAATCGCTCAAACAACATCAACGTAGATACGGATTTTCATCTGAACGATGTATAGTGCACCCTGTTCCACTCTTTTAATTGATTAGCCAACCAATTAAAGCTTATCGTTAGCTTATCGTTCTAACCGGAAGTGATTTGGATCAACGATCTTGAACTCGCAATTGAAGGTCCTCGTCATCCTGATCATCGATCCGGAACAACCCCACCTACGTAAAAAAGTGTTTTTCCAGGTGCATGCCTGTATCAATGTGACTACCTGATGAACTGCAATGCTGACAGAAAGTCGGAATTCATAACAACAGTACCAAGAATAACAGTGTGGATTGTAAAAGTTTCACGGTTTCAAGAGGGGAATACAACTATCTGTCCTATCTGTTTCTTATTTGCTACTCGTCTTCGAGATTACTTGGAGGTTGACTTTCTTTTTTCAAATGGAAATTGTATCTTTTCTTTACGAATTCTCATTCTACGGAAAGAGAGGAAAAACTTCATAAAGATGTATGATAAAATAAAAATGTATTTCTGTTTTGCTGCTTCGAAGGTAGAGGATGGAGAATTACACGATGCAAACAAAATTGCTTTAATTTTTCTAGTATTCGTTAGATGCTACTTTTATACGCTACTTTTCTACTACTTGAAGAATCACGATAGTTTTGCATAATATTCGTAAGATGTTTCCAAAATATTCTTCATTTTCTGCTAGGTAATAGTACAATCTGTTTTCAAATTCAATGTTCACCTTAAATTTAAAAATTTCTCTTAAAGTGTCGTTTACTTTCCAATCTCTTCCCTGATATTTTATTTGTATTATATCTTCGAACAAATCTCACTACGTTCTCAACAACGTGTTTATATATCTATAAATATCGGAGATTTAATATTTATATAATTATACGATATAAATTGCTATATGAATATTAACATAACATAAACATTTTAATTATATATGCAAATTAACTTAATTAAATGTGCTTGTATACAAAATAAAACATAATAACAGATCTGGATAACTGATCGTTATTTGTGTCTAGTTAAGCGTAAAATGTACAAAGATGCTAAAAATCCGTTGATACACGTTGTAGCTAAATAATAAACTTTGTCATAATGAATATTATCAATGTTTGTTTATGCCAAAGCGATGCGCGGTCAGCAATAAAATTTAAAATATAAAGGACATATTAATTCCTTCGTCGTTAACACGTGTAATAGTCATTTATCATTTCAAGGTAAACATAAGGAAAGGGCCAACAAATGGAATTTCTTGCATATAAGAATTTTTATATGTGGATTTACTTTTATACTCGAGCAAAGTAGTTAATGTTTCTAATAACGTCAATGTTTTGTAAACTCTTAGTTTTTCTGCTACATTGCGTGTCTTTAATTATAATATTGTAACAAAATGTCGCCTTACGTTTGTTATTTACTATTTATTCCTTTTACACGAAACTCTCAATTAGAAATCGCAAATTAAAAACTTATTTTCTTATATTAATTAATTGGCAAATTATTCCAATTTACCCAGCTGACTCGAAACAAGATATAATATCTACGCTTACGCGTATGTGACGTTACGCATATACCATATATGCAATAATGCACATATACGTATAAGCCCAGCAATGAAATAAATGTGCAAGTGATCCAGTAAAATGGAAAAATTTTATGATTTATAGGAGGATCTAATCTAATTAAGGTAAAATACTCTATGCTACGGCGTGGCCGCTAGATCTTGAAAGTTATTCGGATCCAGTCTGACCTTTCTCGTTTTATTAACCACGTCAGCCGAGGTATGCCCCATCATCTCAAGTATATCTTACCGTCTCATAAAGATACAGATAGAAGCGCATACCTACGGGGTCCTCCCAGATCAACTGTATCTAGGAATTATGCAAACTGATCGTCTCTACACAACCTTAAATAGCTTCTATTTTTCTTTCCAATCCGTTTCTCCAATAGGTCGACATAGATCTTTTTTCACTTTCTGATTCTTCTTCGATCTCGTTTACATACAAGGGACAAATCATCTATCGCTTTTAAACAATGTTAATCGCTGATTAGCTGAAATCTGTCTATCCGATGATCGACATTTTAGTCTCTTAATAATATTTTTAAATTAAATTTTTACGATTTGGAAAATAAAGTACAAAATTTACACGTTACTGCATCTTGCTCCTTTTTTAAACTAGAAGCACAATTCTTTATATTCGTTGGATGAAACGATGAAACGAATTCTTTCCTGAATCTTGACATATATTCTAATCTAAAGTGTTTAAAATATACATGGATACAGGAAAATAATAAAGAAAAGTATGTAGTAGCAACGTATAGTGATATAAATTATTATTGATATAACATATATAGATTATTTCAGTTTCATAAAGTCAATATATGTAAATAATAAAGTCAATGTTTACTTTACAAAATTCGAAACTTGTACTTTTATTTTATCTTAGTTAGTTTTTCGTGTAATGAGAAATTTATATTCCAATCGTTCTATGCATAAATATTTACAGTCCAAGTATTACTATTTCAAGGTAAAACTAAACAAGATTGTAAAAAACAAGTTTCGAGTTCAGTTATGGACATTCAAGTACGTAAGTTAAAAATCTGCTTAAGGATATCATATACCTAAAAGCATATATAATATCGTTATTATTAAATTAATAATTGAAATTTATCAATATTTACATATTTTGTTAAAGAAACTTGAGTCTTTAATTCATAAATCTAATTTCTCAAAGCAACAGAGAATTATCATAGACTCTGGAATGGATGTATAAGTACTTTCCTTTGGCAAGAGTACTATACATATTATCTTCACTCCTTAGACATAACTTGGAGACATAACAACTCTTAAATTATATTTTCACTGCATCGATGTAAATTCTCTAGAAATCTAAATAAATCAGTTCTTACTCAAATTACTGGTCATTTGATGCTTTTGATTACAGATAACTATTTCTCGGTCGTTATATTCGTTGTAACATGTAATAAAATAATTATACATATAAGGTGCCATATAGTAGGTGGTGTAGGATTAACATCTTTCCCCTTGGGTCATCGACATTTGAGAAAAGCATAGTAGAAAGTACACAATAAGGCAAAAGATCATTTCTTTTTAGTAATTTCTTCAATTATAACGTATTAAAATAAACGTATAAATTGCTAGAATTGATCATTTTGCCACCAAAAAACACGCGTACTTTGACGTGTTGCTCCTTTTATCCTTAAAATAGCTCTTTATTCGAGAGTCGATTTTTATTCAATTTTTTCAGAATTACCAAAATCCTATCAAACTCCTCGTTCAATTGAAAAATCACATATGTGTATGTCATTATTTGTCTTCTATCTAGGTACTGAAATAATTTGTTAAAAGTTGAAGATATTACTTACAGATCATGACAACTATCGCAACAGAAATATACATATATATGTATGTATGTATTATATGTACGTATATAGATTATTTCAGCAAAGTTGGTAACACTTTATACCTAACATTTTCAAAATCTACTTTCTCAAAAACGAAGCCTTAGGCAAAAAGATTTTGTTTTGCATTTTCCTTTTACACTTACATCTTTTCCTTATACCTTTTACATCGTCTTTCATCTCTATCGATTCAATACAATATTACACATTTGAAAATTAAGAATGTAGTTACAGTAATTACTGCGAAATAAACAAAAAATAAAAAGTTAAAATTATTATTCAACTGTTACAAGTACATTTACATTTACATTCAGTTCTACAATCTGCTCACAAATGTCGTGTTCATTTTTTCATGCGCACCATATGATATTTCGTACTTTTCTTTACTTTGATAATGTATGATGTGTATATACCTGCAACTACACATAATGTGCAGATTAAGCAAAATTGGTGGTCTTAGGTGTGGTCTTACTGAAAAGCAATAAGATTGCATAAACTGTAAACCATCAAGAGCATAGTACAAATGTTACAAATGTGCTCTATCTTGATCACTGGTTTTCGATATTTTAACATTAACAAAATAAGTATTTATATTGAAATTGCATGAAATTACACATTATGTATAGTATATAGATATTATACGTAATAAATGAAAATTTACTCGTTTAAAAAATTTGATTATTTCATGAGTTTATATTATATATGTAATATATATAATAATAAATCACAGGAAACATAGAAAAACGATAAAACGTTATTGGTTCGTCGACGTATCTTTGTAGTCATCTATTGCTTTTGTTCTCCTTTATCTTGCCATTATGCATCTTTGATTAAGGGATTTTGCATTCTAAAAGGTACATTTACAACCTAGAAAGGATGTACTAGAAAGTAAGGTTACAATCTTCTATATCTTGGAACGACCTTTTGCTATAACGACTCGAACCCGTTTTAACGACTAATAACGAAATTACGATACAAAGCGTAGCATTTTCAATTTCAAAATTTTTGTTGTACATATCAAGAAAATAAATAATAACAATTATTATTATTGTATATATAGGTATCAACAATAATTATATATATATATATTATTATGCATATTGTATATTGTCTGTGTGTATATATATATATATATTTATATTTATATTTATATTTATATTTATATTTATATTTATATTTATATTTATATTTATATTTATATTTATATTTATATTTATATTTATATTTATATTTATATTTATATTTATATTTATATTTATATTTATATTTCTTTTCCGTTTTAACGAAACATTCATTCTGTAATATCATCTATAATAAAATTCTTATTTAACATATATATACATTATTATATTCTATTTATACTTTATTTCGCTTTATAATAATAATAGTTTGTTTATCGAAATATAAAACAAGGCCAAGTATTGTGCAAAATGATCTTCTACAATACGAATAGAACAAGTCTTAGAAATGCCAAGTAATGAAATGCTCATCTATACTTACTGAGACGAAGCCCACCCTTGTCATAATCTTGTATATTATTGTCATAAATCTTTAATAAAAATTCCAAATTACAGAAATAACGGAAAAATATGAAATTATTATAAAAGTATTAGTCATAAATATGAAAGTTGTATAAAATATATGATATAGCAGGTCCGACTACGTAATTGCTGATAAATGTCTCGATAAAAGCAATAGATACCCATATATGTAAGTGACAAACAAATTGCAATTGACTGACACTCGTTCTGAAAAGATTTGCGTAAAGAAACATTAATTCTAGCATGTAAGATGATCGGGAACATAACTGAGGTGGGGCAAAATTGTGAGGGCGAGTAACTATGAGGAGAATGGTTAGACATATGAACAGAGGCAATGGGAAGGGAAAATCTTCTTGCGCGTCTTCATATAAATGCTGGCAGTAGGTACTTGTACACGATACTGCAGATTCGGTCTTGTTCAAAGCGACGACACACAGCAACCATCATCATGCAGCGTATAGTGAGTGTTCGTTTTACACGTCTATCAATATATTAGTGATTTAAAATTAAAGTGAACAAGATTTTCAATAAAATAATTCAATAATAAAAGAATTTACAATATTCAAAAATTATAATCGTTAATATACATGTATAAATCAGTTTACAAGGTATTACATTATTTCATTACGTCGCATAGAACTGATTATAGTTTCTTTGCAGTTTTATATTTTTTACCTTAAATATTTAGTTAGTTACATGCAACCTGATCGCGTGGTTATAGAACAAAAGTTTTTTTGACAAATTTCGTTTTCCTCGGCGAAATTTCTTTATTTATGCGAAATTATATCATAACAATATTTGATTATCATAGCGTCGTTATCTTGCACCGTAAATTGCTAAAATATGATACAAGTTATAGCGATATAACGTTGTAAAACGATTTTAAAGGTACCACAAGTTTTGTTAATCTATTAACAACATGAAATATGCAATCAGACGGTATCTCTATAATAAAATTAACAGGCTTTATGACGTTAACTTGGAAAAGTTGATATTCGAATTGTTAACGATTTCAGTTATTGGCGTTCACTTTATTTGGCTGCGCTTTAGGACAATATGGTGCGTTTCGCGGTTTCCCAAATCAAAATGCTTATCGACCGACACCTAGGCCAGCCTATCAATCAACGGTTCAACCACAATATACACCCCAGTATAGGTATGCATTTACATGACATTACGATTCAACAGTACTGTCTAATAATAATAAATATCAAATATTACACTAATATTCTTGAGCATAACATCTTTTATCTTACAAATATTAATGTTCATTTTTTAGTCAATAATGGGATAATTTATAAACATATAGCTGTCACAAATAAAAAGGCATATAACGACATTAATATAACATATAGCTCTTCTTTTATATTACTTTTTAAATGCACTTGGATCGTATTTAAATTTCCGCATAATAAAATACCTATCTCTTTTGCGATAGCCCTGGGAGGTTTATAGCCATACGTAGTCAACAGAAAGATACCTATCCAGATGGAACTTACACGTTTAGCTACGATACCGAAAATGGGATTTCGGTTGCCGAAAGCGGACGACCTCAAGGCACTTCACAGGGACAAAACGAGGTAAGATTCTATCGTTATAATATTAATAATTATCCTAAACGGAACAAAAATTAGTCACCTTAGAAAAATACTTATTCTTGCTCTAAACTATATTTGTAATTTTTACTATGACTATGCCGCAAGTAAGCAACGTGTATTATTGTGAACAATATTATTTTAAAAATGTCATATTACAAAAATGATTGAGAAAACATTTATTTGTTCGCATTGTTTTAAGTACAAGTTCGTATTGCGACTAATCATCTGTTTGTATTATATCTGTATATATCTGTTTGTATACAGTAGGATAATCAGAATACCTTAGGATAATTAAAGTTGTATCGGAAGTCGGCGTTTTATATGTTGTATAATATATACAATATGAATGAATTCTAAAGCGTATACCTTGATACCTTGATATATCGATGAGTTGTAATTTTCTTTTTTCGCAGGTTGTCCAGGGCAGATATTCATATTCCGCACCGGATGGAACTCCCATCACCGTAGAATATACAGCAGACGAAAATGGTTTCCATCCACAAGGTGCACATTTACCAACTCCACCTCCCATCCCAGAAGCAATTAGACGAGCTCTTGCTGCTAATCCACCTGGGCCTGATGACTCAGATTATAGGCAACCATATAACCCAAACCTTTACCGAAGATATTAAATAAAATATTAACTAACTAAATGATTTTAAGAACTTCTAAGCTTGCATTTAATCTTTACGGCCTTACATTACGACCAAATGTTTGTACATATGTATATCGTATATAACGGAGATACCAAGATTCAAAACTATATAACAGTCACTATACGATAGATGAATAAATCTTTTTTATCTTTTCTCACTCTATTCCATTTGTATTTTTCCCCTTCATTTAAAGATATTTCCTATAAACAGTATATCTTATTATCACGCAATTCATTTCTTTAACTTTATTTACTGCCTGAATCATATTTAATACAATGTTATTTATTATGCAACGCTTAAATTTATGTAATGTCCATAGAAATTATAGAAATACGACCATCGTCATAATGCTTCACACCTAGAGCATACTAAAATGCAGGTGTCGTGTAACCTGGAGAAACAAGTGATCTTTTCGAAGTGATAACTTGTTCCTCGTTTATGTTGTATTTAGGAATTTATTAAAATCGAGATGATCCGAGAATGCGTTCAATGTCTGTATCATACAACTGAAACGATATATTCGAATTAACGATACAAATGATGTAAAATATAATAATCTAATAACTAATAAAATATAATCAGAATTAAAATTACATGTTTGAATAAGCAGTCGTATAAACGCCATAAATTAACTAGCGTGCATATTGCCTCAACTTTTACTTCTCAAAGAGATTTTAATAATCTCTCTCTCTCTCTCTCTCTCTCTCTCTCTCTCTCTCTCTCATAAAACTTTGCCAGTGTTTAAAACGAGAACAATATTAACTAAAGACGTACAACGAAAGTAAGAGAAAGAGAGAGTTATATATAAAAAGAATTATATAAAAGTAGAAACATTTTTTACGAAGATAAAAACGAAGATGAAAGACATATACGAAAGAATATAAATCAAATAAGAAATGTTTTATGCAATTGAAAGAAATTACGCTATTTAACGAAAACATCTTTCCACGTGACGTCCTATTAAGAATAAGAATGAATTGCAAACGCAATTTCTTAATGTAACGACATCGCCTGTACAAGGTCAAAAATAACTGAACTCGATTACAAGAAACAAATCAGCTTTTTCGCGTGTATTAAACAATCTGTGGACTCGATAGCACTCGACACCACTCAATACCAAATTGCAATTATGTGTAATGAACTACAATGAAATACAGTATACGTATAGTATGACCTGTATATAGCTCGTACCTTAATAGTGCGGGAAAGCATGCTAGTTGAACTTCAATTGCACCATGCCTCTGACTGATACGTAAGAATTGCGGTAAAAGAAGAGGGCTGGGATGAATCCAGGTGAAAGTGTTCTATTGGATCTTTCATTATCTTACATTTTTCTACAGATCATCCCGGTCAAGGACTGTCTAACACGAACGATGCAACTTGGGCGGTTCCTACACTTCCTTCGAACGTTCATCCACTAACGATCTTGTGCAAAACGTAAATTCAACTAGAATGCCCAAATTTGTCTAAACATACCAGATATTCGAATGTTATTTTCTGTATTAGGCTCGCAAAATTCAAAGAAAGTATATTAACACTGCTCAATTGTGTTAATAGAGTGATATATTACTTGATATGATAAAAGTTGTATTCGTAAAAACTTTTAATCGTATATACGTTACGTACATACTAAAAATCTATATTTATTCTCTCGTGTTCTGTTGACATCTTTATAAAAAATATTAATTTTTTTATTATATTTAAAAAATTATTACGTCTTTTTTAAAACTTACACAGATTTCTATATAAATAATTTTTCAAGCGCATCTTCCTTTCTAATACACTCTAATTCTATACTCTTTCCAGATTGACGATATTTCAAAATATTAATATTTTATGAAACTTGTACAGAATGTATCTATTATATATACCCACGAGAGAAAATTAATTAATTAATTATATAGAAGATAGAACATGAAACAAATTTTACGTATCTACTTTTATGTATATGAAATCAGTTTTGTGTATTTGAAAAGTGCTTCTTTCACAGGAATCCTATATTCTTTTTATAGCACTAATCAACGAATCTTTTCATATTCTGGAAAAGAAAAAATTAGATAAATTATTTGCTCAAAAATTATTACAATTTTAGGTCTTTTCAATTATATTTCTGTTTATCAGTATTCTTTCGCTAACGCATTGTTATGTGGTAGTATTGTATAGCACTACTGTACTGCTATCTACTATCTACCGCTGTATCTACCGTACTATGCAATCTGTTGCTAATATCGATCGGTGTAAGGTGCTATTAGTAAAGTTTCGTTCATTGTCAGAAAATGCCATTATTTTATATATGTCATGTGTGGATCACGAAATGTGTGGACGAAAATACTTTCGACGTCGCAAAGCTATCGTAAGAAGCTTCTTAAAGCATCGTAAAGAAACATATTTTAGAAAACGTATTGCTTTATTTTAAAATTTATTAATAATACGGCATACAATATGTCCGGTATATCTGTAAACAGTTAAATATCTAGAAAAATGTACGAAGGTGTGTGCAAGGTACGAAAAGTGATTGGAACAAAAGTTATAGCGTATCAGGTGGCACATATCATGCTTGTGCGATTTATGCGACTTTGAAATGACTCCGAAATGCCCTATGAACATTACGTTTATATTTTTAAATACATAGTCTTGTAGTTGACGTCAAAACATTTCCAAAACCCTATATACGAATGTATTTTACACAAGACAATTTCGAGATACGAAAGGCCAAAGTTGTCATAAAGAGCTTTCCCCTAGATACGATAAGAAAAAGAATACATTTTTTTATTCGTCTCAAAAAATAATTATTAATAATATATAATAATATAATTTGTGAATCATCGCGCTGAACTGTTTTGAGCTGCATCACATTACGTTGCATTACATTACATTACTCGCGTAAAATCGACTCTTTTTAGTACCACCATAATGTACAACGTCCGAGCGGGTAATTTATATCTCGAAATTATCTTGCACAAAATACATTCGTACATAAGGTTTGGAAGACGTTTTGACGTCAGCTACAAGAATATGTAATAGAGAATTTAGAGATTCGTTAAAAAGCTTAATCTCAATCTGCTATGACTTTCGCTTGAATCATTTTTTCGTAGCTTGTATATTTTCCGAGATGTTTAACAGTTCACGGGTAAATCGGATACACTATAGATATTTTTCTTTCTTTTTAAATAATTAACAAATAAAATAGATTCTTGCAATTTGCTCTATAGAACATTCGGCAGATTGTTTTAGTTGTTAAGGATAGCGTGTGGCTACTAATCTCGTAAGAATACGTTCATATTTAAGTTTGCGTCACTAGGTCCTGCTGTTGTTTCTTTTTTAATCTTCTAGTGGTATTGTCGATGTACGGTATATCGGCTAATGAATTTGGGTGGTTTACTGTTTTTGATTTACATATGTCGGATGTTGTCTCGCTGAATTTCCTCCCTTACAGTCAGGATTTGAAAATCTTTGCGTATTTCTTCATTTCATATGTGGCAAGATACGTCTACTACCAAGTCGTAACAAGTATGATCGACTGCACGGCTTCCGCTTCAGCGATGTGGCTTCTAGCCATTTTATCCCATAATTGGATGCCGTACGTGTTGCTTTGATTATGTTTTTATAGATTAGTAGCTTGTTTTCTATATTTAACTTCAAACGGCCACTCTGTATACAATAGATATAGAGAACGATTAAATAGCAATTAAAAAGAATGTAAATATTCCATTAAGATACTTTTGAAGTAAAACGACTATCGTATAAAAGATTTTTCTGCATCTTATCGATGATCGTAGAAATAATAACGTACATACGCTTAAGACGAACCTACTGTGTATATCTTATTTATTAGAAATCTAAGAAGAATGTATCAAAATCTTTTTCAAATAATCCCGATATGCCCATTTTCTTATCTTATTGTCATTTATTAGTATTTATTATGTTGTTCTTTCCAATGAATGCCAACATTGCCATCCATGCCAACATTTTCCTCTCATCAAATTCTAAAAATATATAACCTTACCTTATATAATTATATCCTTATCAATGTTCGAGATTTTTGAGATTTTGAGTTGATAGAAATTCGACGAATAACAAAATACTGTTGCTAGCAGTTCACAAGACATATCTAACAGGATGTTAATTTCGTTTTTGGAATTTTATAAATGGACAAAAAATTATTACGTCTTAGCTAGCTGTACTCGTAATGGGACATAATGACCAATCAATGTACTCGAGTATCACGTATAGAAAAAAATTTAATAGTTAAATACAACACGTTTCATAAAATATTAATTTCCGATCTGGCATATTCAATAAACAGACTAAATAAATGTTTGGTCAACCTATCGGTGCATATTTTTTAATTACTCTGTTGCGATGTGCATATAACAAAAAAAGCTAATGAAAACGGTTAATCGAACTCAGTGACTTCGAAAAAAATAGAATATTGTTCGCACAAAGCCACGAATCACAAGACGTGTATTAGTGGTTTTTTAGATTGCATTTTATACCTTGTATCCTGGTTGCCGTGAAGCAGCTATTCCGACAACGAATAATTTTCGATGAATTCATCGATGCAACAAAACGAAAACAGTAGACCAACGTCCTGTAGACAATCATTCCATCAAACGCGATGTAATTTCGTTTTGCTTCTTGTATATTGGATAGTATAATATTTTATTGACGACACTATATTTTTTTTCAAAATCATTGAAATCTCACCGTGCATTTTTATTATTTTTATCGTTATATGCAAATCGAAACAAAGTAACTACAAAAGATGTCGTCAAATATTGAATAAATGGGTCTTACTTTTAATTACATGATAAAGATACTCCTTTGCCTGTATAGTAAGTTTACTTGGTGCATAAGTACTTTTAATAGAATTTAGTTTCTCAGCGTATAAACATAATTGTTAAATTACATATTACTAAATATCTAAATGAAAAATATAATGACAATTGACTCGATACATCTAATTTATATACGTATATGTATAATTTCATGGTCGCAGTATAGTTTAACGCTACTAGCTTTTTTCCATGAAAAAAGAACGCCAAAATATTAAAGGGCTATATTATTAATATATGAAGTATTCGACAATACGTTTTGCTAGAAACAGAAAAAATTACGGTAAGAGATAATTTACGTGTTAAGTAATGTGAGAAAAAGAATGGAAAGGTGATCAAGTCCATGGAGGATTATTCAAAAATTCATTATATCATAAATGACATTAGCCGATATATCGAATCAGTTTAATCAAGTTCCAAACCTTTGGACAGGATAGAAAGATGTATCAATCGATACTACTACGACAATATAACTCGTTAATAAAAAAAATTTTCTACGCTCATTTCTAATTGTTCGAATGAAAAATGGAGCTTGGTTAAGTCACGCATAACATGCAATTATTTTCACTTTTTATATTGGAATACATAATTATTCATATTTTTCTAAACGTTTATTCTGTTACACACAATAATTATTTTCACAGAAACCATCTATCTTTTCAAGAGTTACTTTATTCTAATTATGAATATATATTTATGGGTTCTATCCCGTTTATTTTAAAAAAGACTGCTGAACACAGACAGTGGCATTTAACTTCCAGAGTTATTAGCGAATTACAATACGATTATATTGTTCACATTCTCACAAACATCGGCATCCTTTTTCTATTTCGTTGGCTAATTTTCATTTTTAACGTATTACGCATTACATTTCCTTCTACATATTTCAAAATTTATTAACGATAATTTTCTACGAATTGATCGATTTTGGGTCGCTCAACTGTAAATGCGTCGCATGTAAGTATAAAGAACAAGGAAAGCGATCAAGTCCAAAGGGATCCAAGCACAACAGTACGAAAGTTCAATTAATTTCTATTTGTTTAAACTGGTCTGTCTAAATATGAATTCTGTGAGATGTCTCATTGTATCTCAATTATTTTCTTTGTTCCTTATTCTTATATTTGCAGGTAATAGCGAATAATTAATAGAAAGTGATCGTTAATAAATTTTCAATTACGATGTTTATAAGAATGCGAACAATTTCATTATAATTCGCTAATTACTTTGATAGTTGAATGCAATTCTAAATTTAAAAAAATGACATTTCAGGTATACATAATCCAAGATATCAAAAAATATTAAAAACAAAAATTGAGCTACATGTGCGAGTAGAACCGGGTACCCTTTTTTGCTTCGAAACTTCGAGAACGTAGAGGCACATGAAATCATCGGGCGAAAACGCGAGTTTCGCTTTCTCTGCAACCGTCATCTCCTTATTGTAACGCCAAATTTAAAATCCTTCAGTGATTTATTGCAGTAGCAAGCGTACATGTTACACTATTGCCGTTCACATGTTTTGCCGAGCGCACGTTCCGAATTAGTTGGATCACCCTGTATCCATGCTAAACGTAATTTCACGTAACTGACGATATTAATACTTAATCAACCACGCGCGCGCCACAGCCAACTAATACGTTTTTCACCGCGCTCGGACAAGCCAACATCACCAAATTGGTATATTTTATTATATACTTTGTAAGAACATCGGGAAAATCCGCAATTAATTGGGAACGATTCCAATTAAACAATAACTAATAATAAAAAAAAAAAAAAGAAAACGCGTTGCTAAGGTCAAAATGGGAGATCTCCTCGAATCTCTCCGATCGGTCATGCAGCGATTTACTTTAAAGTAGGGAGATCTCTCTCCCCATTCGGTTGGCTGAGTGTTGTGGTAGTATTACAATCAGTTTCATGCGATAATGTAACAATTACGTTACAATGCGTATGCGTTAATATGTAAGAATCGAAAATCGTTTCCTAGAAAAGGTAAACAAAGTAACAAAAATTAGCCAAATTTACGAACACTTAAGAAATATTGCTTTATTACTTCGTATATTTTATATTATAGTTAAAAATTTATAAATAAATTATAGGCTATAGTGATCTCGTCGTCGGTGATATTATGCTGCTTATTTCATTTGCTGTTTACCGATTATCAGTAATAAAAGGAACTAACTAAATCTAGTTACAACTAGATGGCACATCGGGAGTCAGTGACGCTGATCGCTACAGTTTTTGCTAGTAATGGAAAATACCTAACCTTAAATTCGGTTTACATCAGTTTCTTCATCTGTCGAATAAAGTATCCTTAACATTTCTTAATATTTGAAAAATTTAACGTATATAACAATGCCTGATCACTTAGGAGAAGACATGCGAAAAGTAAAAAGCGAAGAAGGAAAGGAAGAGAAAGAAATAAAGTGTAAGCTTCAAATATTAATTATTTGCCTTTAACTGTGATTTAAAAGAATTTATTAATGTATTATTTCAGCTCTCGACGAAGGAGATATTGCTCTGCTTAAAACTTACGTAAGTGAAATTGTATAATAATTTTGGTAACAATAGATGATAAAATATTAACAAAAAATAAATTTAAATTAGAATAAAGATTCTTGGAATTATTCTAACAAAAATAACGCTAACATATTATTTTTTATACAGGGTCAGGGACAATATACTAAAAGTATTAAAGCAGTTGAAGAAGATATACAAACAATAATTAAACGAGTTAACGAATTGACTGGAATCAAAGAATCTGATACGGGTCTTGCACCACCTGCTTTGTGGGATTTAGCTGCAGATAAACAAACTTTACAAAATGAGCAACCATTGCAAGTTGCACGCTGCACTAAAATAATTAATGCAAATTCAGATGATCCTAAATACATTATAAATGTAAAACAGTTTGCAAAGTTTGTAGTCGATCTAGCAGATTCGGTTGCTCCTACTGACATCGAAGAAGGAATGCGAGTAGGAGTGGATCGTAATAAATATCAAATTCATATTCCACTTCCACCAAAAATTGATCCAACTGTAACAATGATGCAAGTCGAAGAGAAACCTGACGTCACGTATAGCGATGTTGGTGGTTGCAAAGAACAAATTGAAAAATTGAGAGAAGTAGTTGAAACACCTTTATTACATGTTAGTATTTTATAATCATTAAATTATTTCTTTTTTTTTTCGTACAAGATAATTAGAAAAAAATTATTTATTTATTACAGCCAGAAAAGTTTGTTAATCTGGGAATTGAGCCACCTAAAGGAGTATTGTTATTTGGTCCACCAGGTACGGGCAAAACTTTATGTGCTAGAGCTGTAGCTAATAGGACAGATGCCTGTTTTATTCGTGTCATTGGTTCAGAATTGGTTCAAAAATATGTTGGCGAAGTAAGTATAACATATGTCTTGATTCGGAATTATTAAGCAATGCTTAACTAAGAAATAAAGTATGCAGGAGTAAACAAAAAATCATTTTTAAGCAAATATAATGTAGATTTGCGAACTAATGATATTTAAATCATTCTTTTTGTTATTTCATTAATCAGACTTTTGATATTCCTGATAGCTTAAGTATTTATAACTTGTTAATGGTAAATATACAAGGTAATTCATAAATGCATGTTGATATTTTGGCGATTACTCTACACATTAAAACATGTAAAGAACGTCATATGCACATATCTCCTATATACCTTAGCTTTCAAGTTATAAATCGACTGGTGTAACAAGTATTTTAAAAATGTGCTTAAAAATCAATTTTTGTACACAAATGTACGTACTCAGAGATGTCTAAATTCTCTAGAATAACTTGATAACAGTTTTTGATACTTATATTTTTGTGATAAAAATGTTTAAAATATCCCTAAAATAAAATTTTCAAATCAAATTTAACACTTTTTTTAATATAATTGATACTATATACATATTTAGTCAACGCACATTGCAAATACAATTGATTTTATAATATACATAAAATTATAGTAAAATTTTGATTCATCAAATCAAATCAAAAAGTTAAAAATCTCAAAAACAATATAGTTACTGCTTCAAGGTTTGATTCATATGCTTAATAAACAATAAGATTTATTATATTTCTAGGCCTGTTAATTTTTTGAGTTATTAGAGATAAAAATTTATATTGTTGAAATCTGTAAAAAATTATTAAATTTGTAAAGTATACATACAGTCAGCGTAAAAAGAATTTGTACAGTAATTAATTTCAACAAAACAAATTTTAACACATAACAAATATATACATATTCTTAGAAATCTTCAAACTGATCTCCATTTAAAAAAAAATGTGATACAGTTACAGTTTAATGGAAAAATATAGTAAGATTTAATATCTAAAGGGCACTAAATCACAAAATTTAATTATTTTAATACTTAGTGTCATTCCCTTTTGATCTTACTATAGCTTGAAGCTGTCTAATTAATAAGTCGTCTACTAAATAACTAAAAATATTGTACCAAAAATGCTCCCTTTAAATTATTTCGTTACATGACGAATGAATGAATTCATACAACATGGTGAATTCGTATTTTTCGTTTCAGGTAATCCAATATATATATTTTAATAATATTTATATCTGGGGATTGTGGAGGTCTTTTAAAGTGTTTCCGAACATTATATAGACTCTGCTCGCATATTATTAATGTTGTGTTTTTGATCATTATGATCCCAACATTTTTATGATGCCTGCATCATAATAAAATTGTCTTTTAAACCCATTTTTTCTGCACTTTGGTGAAAACTATTTTTTTGAATATCCATATATATTTTATGATTCATAGTTTCAATGAAATGAAGAGATATTCAATACCATCAGCACTTACACACCCCCAAATAAAACAGATGCTCCACTGTTTTATAGTTGGTAGCAGTTTTTGTTTTTTATGTTACATATTTTTTTTTCTCCATACTCTAGATCTAAATTCTAAATTATTCATCAGAATCAAAGATACCAAATTTTCTTTCGTTTGTAAAAATGATTCGTTTCCAGAACTCAGTTAGCGTGTTCACATATCTCTATGCACATCTTAATCCTTTAATTCTATTAGTTTCGCTTGTATAATACTTTTTACGAGTCATCCTTCCACGGCATGCATAAAAAATTTCGTACTTTACTAGTATTTACTTCGATATGCAGCTCATTTTTCAGCGCACTATCAATTTTCAATGCTGATATTTTATGATTTCCTTTTACTCTCCGAATTGTTAGTTAACTAGTGTTCTCATTTATTTTACTTAGACTATCGCCTCTAAAATTATTTTTAACCATATTTCACAAACAATATCTATGGATAATTCCTTGTATTGTAGACCAAAGTCCACTAACAGTAGAAGAAATATCATTCAGCAATTTGCACTTGTTATGTAAATTTATAATAATTTTTCGTTTTTCTAATGTGGTTTCTATGGTTTTCAACCCATATTAATTCGTGGCGATAAATTGTAATGATAAATTTTGTATACAACCAGTTCGAGCAATGATCTTGAGACAACCGACGCTAATAATGGCTACATTCGATGTCTCCTATTGTAAAAAAAGTAAAGCAGTAATTGAACGAATACTTACTACACATATATTTTTACTGCTTCCTGGATATTTATTAATATTTAACATACATTAATATTTTCTTACGATAGAAATAGGTATTGGATTCTCTCTTTCTCTCTTTTTCTTTTTTTTTTTTTTTTTTTTAATTATCTTGAAGACTTCTAAGAATATGTGTATATTTTTTATTTGTTAAAATTTTGTTAATAAACGATGTTCTATAATATTTTTGTCGAAATTAAATTCTGTACAAATGATATTTTTTTATAAATAAAATTCAATTTCTAACAATATTCAGTTTATAATTACGTAATAAGAATAATGAGAATATTCCATTTTCTGAAGTAAACATAATAATATTAAATTATTATTATATTAGATTGAGTAATAAGTTCATTGGTGTATTTTTAAAAGACACATGAACATTTTAGTACTTTTGTATAATATTAATCAAGAGATAATTTGTTCACCCTATTTCTCTATAAATATGTATATATCTTTCAAAAAAAGCTCAGATACATGTCTTTTTATATTCTTTAAATAAATTTGTGTGATGTCTTTTAAAATGATATATTAATGAAAAATGAATGAACACATTACTCAAACCAATATTGTATCATATTATATTGGTATTATCATTATTGTTTTTGTTATTGTATTATATTGTTGTTGTATTGTATATTATACATGTAATTACATTATATATAACTGTTATATCTAACAGGGTGCGCGTATGGTAAGAGAATTATTTGAAATGGCACGTAGTAAAAAAGCATGTTTAATATTTTTTGATGAAATTGATGCTATTGGAGGAGCTCGGTTTGATGATGGAGCTGGTGGTGATAATGAAGTACAACGTACTATGCTAGAATTGATTAATCAATTAGATGGGTAAAACATATGTTTTATTATTAAATATCTTCAATAATTAATAATAAGTAATATATAACAGATAATGATGATATTTATATGATTTTAAATATTTTAGCTTTGACCCACGAGGTAACATTAAAGTTTTAATGGCAACAAATAGACCAGATACATTAGATCCAGCATTGATGAGACCAGGACGTTTAGATAGAAAAGTAGAATTTGGATTACCAGACTTAGAAGGACGAACACATATTTTTAAAATTCATGCACGTTCAATGAGTGTTGAAAGAGATATCAGATTTGAACTCCTTGCACGTTTATGCCCTAATAGTACTGGTGCTGAGATTCGATCTGTATGTACAGAAGCTGGTATGTTTGCGATTCGTGCACGTCGGAAGGTAGCTACAGAGAAAGACTTCTTAGAAGCTGTAAACAAAGTAATTAAATCTTATGCTAAGTTTTCTGCAACTCCTAAATATATGACCTATAACTAAATTTATTATGTACACTATTCTTATTTGTTCTAAAATATAAGAATATTACAATATTGTACTGCTAATTATAATATCATAATTAATTTTCAATTATTAAGTATACAATAAATTGTAATTTGTTACTTATATAATGTTATGCTTTCTTTACTTTTATACATATTTTCTCATTAAAGATATTTCCTCGCTTATACTATTTCGTTCTTTTGAATACAAGTAGAATTGGTTTTTAAGACCTCATGAAAATTGAATTTTAATGGGGCATCTGGTTTGTTGATTAATAAAGATATCATTCCAAGTTCACCCCCATGCCAAAAAATCTTGAGTCGTTGACACATCTGCACAAAATAAGAAGATTATATTACTTTATATAGCATATATAAAACATTTGCATGTATTTTAATTGTACCAAAAAATTACACAACATGTAGTAACAAAAATTCCTTCTTAGAAAGAGCTAACAAAATAAAAGTTAATCTTATTTCTTTGATGGGACGCTATATTTTATTTATCCGTGCACGGTAATAAGTTTGATTATGAATTCACACGATCTACTACGCTGTCGATAAATTGTTTAATCGTTTGAGTTCCAAGCAGCGCGATCACGCTGTTTAGATTTTGTGTCGAAAAGTCCCAGTACATTTGAACGCTACGAAGCTACGAACGACTGACGGTATTTTGTATTTCATTGTTATCTTCTCAATAATTTTTATTGAACAAAACTTGAAACTTGAACTTTATATACGCATATATAATATAGATATATTTCATAAAAATAACAAATATGACGAGCGCTATTGCGCCGCTTGTTTCTCTTCACAATCGATTTAGACAAGCGCTAACACGCTGTTCGGGATTTTTCGACCTTGTTTTTTCAAGGACTCCTGTGACTCAAAGGGTTAAGGTCGCCAAAATTATCTCTAATTTTCAATGTTATTAAGAAGTGACATTCTATTTAATATCTGATTCTTCAACACGCATTACTTATTTATCAACATATAATATTTATATCAATCATGTACATTTTATGACTATTCACAAAGTTGACATTGATTTATCAAAGGTATTTTAAAATTAAGCTATTTTAAAAGCAATATCAATTTATTATTGTTGTGTATAACCTTGTATGTTTCTTCTTTAATAACATAGAATAATATAGAATGTAACAATATAACATAATATAGAATTCGATAAAAGGACTTTTCATACAAATGCAAACATAATACATGCATATGTATTGCATAATATAACAAAACTAATCAGAATACTCAGTCATCCATGAGAAAATTAACATTTAATAGGGGAATCAATATCGGTAATTATTTACAAAGTTTCACGGAATCTGGTAACGTTAGCTTAACTTAATCTTTATTTTATCTAATTTTGTAAGTATATCATAAGTTCGATTATTACCACTTATTATTATTTATATACATATACATACATTCTTATACCGAACATATTTTTGTATTTGTATATAACACAAAAACTAAGACTGTACACGGTTATCATTAGGTTGCGACGGGAACGAGTATACATTTTGCATACATTATTTTGATCAATTACAGATCAAAATAAAGTGCAACATTCCAAAAGATTCATAAAAAATTATTTCACGCTAGGCATTACCGGCTGAATACTTCTTTAGCATAATCCATAACCCATTATTTTTCCTCTTTTATTTATACAATACTAAAAATGATTATCTGTCTCATCAGCAAGTTAAGTCTATTAGGTTGGACTATATAAAAATGTGACCGCCTACTCCAGAATAAAATGTAACTCAAATTTTATGAAGCATTTTGAGAATATCTCGGAACTTAAGACTTGAGCGGCGGTAATGTTAATTTTGACGACATATTTCAAGGTCATTGATATCGATGAGACCATCTGTTTTAAAAATAATTACTTAAATATCACATCATTCTTTTTATATGGTGACGAAAAAGCAACAAATGATCAATCGATTCTGTTGCGTATCTTTATATTGAATTTTGATACCCAAAGATTTATCGCTTATTTATTTATATTAATATGACAACAAATGGTACCAGAATATATAATAAGTGATTGAGAACACACAATATGAAGTTCTAATCAGTATAGGTGAACAAAGCTAGAAGAAAATATAATTGGTCGTGAAATAAAAGAATCTCAAGAAATGTGGGGATAGCGCCAATCACAATACAAGATAATATTGTATAATATTTAATTAATAGCAGAAAACGGAAGGATCATAAACAAAATATTAAACTTGAATATTACCGTTAAAAACTATGTATTATTTCATGTATAGGCATAAAAATATCTGAAAATCAATATTATATTAAATATTAAAAACTTACCCTTAATAACAATACTTGCATATTTTGCTCTGCAAATCGTCTAGCAATACAAGATCTAGGACCATGACCAAAAGGTAACAATACATATGGATGTACTGATTTTCCACAATTTATTTTACTGCTACTTTCTGAATGTTTACGCAGCCATCTTTCTGGCATAAACAAGTCTGGTTTGTTAAAGTATTCAGGAAGACGACAAGTGACTTGGTTTTGTGTTACAACAACAGTCTAAAAGAAACGAATGAGGAGAACATATTTTTACTTTGGGAATTTACATAAAAAGAAAATATGTTATATATAGCTTTTCTAATATAACAAAACATTATTAAAAGTAATAATAAAATAAAGCTGTTATCCATTGAAAGTGAATTCTATTGAAACTTATAGGACATCAACTAATTTACATTTTGTTAAGATTTATAACTTACCCTTTTAGGTACTTGATAACCATTAAGAACAATATCATTTTGCAATATGCGACCTATTCCTATAGAAATTGGATTTAATCGCAAGCTTTCCTTGATGACAGCTTTGGTATACGAAGCATTTCGCAACACACCTGCTGTTATTGGTTGACTATGATCAGCTAAAAACTGTGTGGCTTCAATTCTCAATTTTTCTTGAATATCTTGATGTCTTGCCAGGTGATACAAGGCAAAAGCAGTACTGTAAGTAGTCTAGGGACACAGAAAATTTATATATTTAATTTCCCTTTTTTTTATAATTGTTAGCCTACACTATTAAATTAGTAATGTTAATAAAAGGATACGTAATCTAGTCAAACTCAATTAAATTTTTACATTGTATGTAAACTTAAAAATGTATAACGTATTATAAAATAATATAAGTTATATCACAAGTTTTTATTAGGACTTATATCTATTTTAAAAATATAATAGTATCTATATATATATATATAATGTTTCTAATAGTAGCATTTATATCCATAATGTTCTTAAACATTACCCTTTATATAAAAACATATAACATAACATATAATGAACATTAGTTATTCTCAGACTTAATATCATATTAAATGATGTCATCATGTAGATGTTTACTTGTTCACTGTAAAATGTATATATATATAATAATCTATTTGTTTTCTATAAAATAAACAAATTTTACACATGTAAATAAAGATCCAAATTTCTTATTTATATATTCAATCAATACAGTAATTATGTATTTACAAATATTTAAATGTTATTCGTATTTCTTAAATTAATAATAAACATGCACATGCATAAATATAACACTAATACGTAGTTACATCTATAATGATATGTATTATAATATTTACAGTATCTATACCAGCAAGTAACATGTCACAAGCCATGCCCACAATATCCTTAATATCCAGAGCAGGATTTTCTAAATACGCATTTAAGAATGATTTGTTATGTCCAGTTTTCGTGCTCTGTTTTTTCTGAGATACCAATTCTAATGCAACCCTGATACATTAAAAAGACATAACATATGAGGTACAGCATTTAAAAATAAGCTAATTATAATGTACAGAATGAAATATTTAGATTGCTTGAGCTTTCATTGAGTTAAGCTGATTGATACAAAATCATATTAATACACACACATTTCTGTCTACTTATGACAAATATTGTTAACGTGCCGTTAATAATTATTTTAAGCATATGAAATCCTTCTGTACTTTTCTTATTGTAGAACTTACAATATAATGATAATAAATTATACAAATTATCCATGAGCAACTTCAATAAATTCGTGATTTTAATGACTTTGTATAATGAGAAATAATCTAGTAATCATAAACAATAAATGATAATTCTGTGTAAGATTAAAAATTATTGCTTACATTTCCATGTATGTTTGTGCTTTACGTAATTTTCGGTACAATGGGGTTTCAAAAAAACGCCATAATTGCAATCCATTATCCAACCTTAACATTACGCTATTTGTTGTAAAGGCAGCCTTGATTAATTTTGAACTTGTAGAATTTTCACATCTTTCTTCTTTTGAGAAACTATTCAATCTTACATCAAAAACAACCAGACATGTCACTAAAATCAAATATATATATATATATATCAAAAGATTATTAGACATCTTTTTATTTATATGTATATAAATTTATTAATAGTATGTGTGTCTGTTTGTCTATTAGGAAATGACACCAATCATTAAATTTAAGTATAACATAGTTCAAATTTAGGAAAAAGAATGTAATTGCAAAAAAGAAACTTCAGTTCTATGTACATTAAGAGATATGTGTGATCATATTACATTCAAGGAATAAGCGTGATAAAAGAGGTAAGAAGTCATCAAACTTCTCATTAATACATAATTCAATAAATTCTTGAATGACATCATCTGTTTCTTTTAAATAATTGATCACGTCTTGAGGTTTACTAGAAACTTTTTGGAACTCTTTTCGTAATCTCCACCATTCTGTTCCATTTCTGAAATTTGTAATACTACATTAGAGTAAATTAATTTAATAGAAAGTTGTATACACATCATATTAATACTATGCTCAATATCTATTTCTTCAATATCTATCTAAATTATGTACTATATAAAGATATTTATAAAAACTAGTTTTTAACAATTAGTCAAGGAGTCAAGTAGTCAAGAGCACAAAATTTTACAAGATTAATTTCTTCATAATTTAACTCGTTTCTATTTAAACATTTTAAAAAAATTATTAATGCTATATCCGAAAATTACAAATTTTTTATAGGGTTTTACACTAAAATTATATTACAAAAAACTTAACATAATAACATCTGTAAGAATTGGCAAGTGCTTTTCTAATGTAACTTTTTATAACGTGTGTTTATTACGTTTTAATCAATCCAACTCGGTTAGAATTACATTCAATATTTGATATCCAAAAATTTGGCTATAGTGCAATATTTTAACAAAATACCTATGTACTACATATGTATATGCACTATATATAAAAATATGCTGAATCATTAAATATACATATAGATTTTATATACTTAGTACATATAGACGTTTATCTCTTTCATATCTGATATAGATATTTTAATTAGATATACATATTCTTAAAAGGCAACAGTAAAACATTATAAAAGGTTATGTATGCCTTTTAATAACATATATATGTACGTGTTTCTTCTAATTACAAAAAAAAAAAAAGATAGACGTGTAGTAAAATGTAAAATTGTAAAAAAAATTATCGCCACAAATTGCGTAATCTATACAGTATTTTATGTTAAAAGAAATAAAGATTATATGTACAATATTTTGTTACGAAAAGATTAAGAAACTATATGTACATATAAGTATATCATAAAAATCTTGCAAAACAATATGTTATGAATTTACTTTTTGATTTGAATTACTATTTGTTGGTCTAACATCAAATGGAAAAGCATTTAATGTTCCTGTGTTTGTTATTCACTTACTAATAATTAAATAATATGACTAATTAACAATATAAATTACTATAATAATTTTACTTGATATTAATTGGAACATTTGTAGTCTGACATCAGGTATATAAAGTTAGCTATAAAGCTATATAAAGTTTGTACAAAGATTATAGAAAATTATTGTAAACCGTAAAAATATGTGTATTACGTGGGTAATAAACCTCCAGTGTTGTATACATCAGTGCGATCTTTTCGATATTTCAAAAGTGCTAAATGACTCCTCCTTTCTGGATGCAAACCTGATTCCGCTTTGAAAATTTCTGCTATATCTTCCGGCCTATAAACCAATACGACATTTACATTAGGTACTATTTCTTCGCGTACTAGCGGCCCAAACTGTTCCAATTTTCTTTTTCCGCTTTCATATAAATTTGTAAAACTATATTCACCTGTTAAATATTAACAAATTTAAATAAAACAGTATTAATATAATCAGGTTGTAATATTAGACAGTCGCAAAAAAGAAATTTTTATATAAAAGAGATAGCTTTTTCCAATATTTTTAAAAGTACTATGTGTCATACTTGAAAATATACAAATACATATTTATTTAATGTAATAAAAAATTCATTCACACAAAGATTATAATCAGATATAGTAATATGTATAGTAAATACGTATAATTTCCTTTTATAATTATATCATAAATACTACGTCAAGATGTTTCTATTTGTTTGAATTACTGATGTTGAGATGTACATGTATAGTAATTTTTAAATTGAGTTTGATTTTCTTACCAATAAATGGTAGATATTTGTAAAGTGTTCCAATAACTGGTAAAGATTTTGGTCCAGGAATATTATTGAAAGGTTTTGGTTGATGATCATTCGTTTCGATGTTACATTTTGCAAAATTAGCAGAATAAAATTTGATATAATATAGCTTCTTTTTTGTCATATATGGACTATACTTCTGCAACCATGTGTACATTGCACTTATAGAATGACGTAAAAAATGGATTGAAGTAAGTATCACAATTTTCTTGATTGAAAAAGATTTAACAAGAATTCAGGAGTAAAGTGACCACATCAGACTGATTTTGAAGACTATCTGTCTGTACCTTTTAGTGCCCGTTCGTGCCCACGAATGTGTCGTTCCTTTCTTATTTTATCATCTCTTTCTAACTTTGCATCATCGTTCTCTGTCCAGTTTACACATAGAATTTCAATGCGTTGCATACCATCGCCTGAATTCGATGTGTCGGCGATAAAACGTTTTGTTAATGGATTCTATTACCTGACAAAATCTACGAACGAAGATTACCCAGGAAGAATTAGATCTCTAACAAATCTTAATTTGACGTTGTGACAATAATAAATCAAGTTTAACATTAATAATAATTGACAAATAATTAACAAGTAGTAATAATATCTGACTCCGCTTTTCTATTAAATTAAATTATTTTATATCTTATCATTTATATCCTACATGTATGTATGTATCGTTATTCTATATTTATAATGAAATTTAATAAATATGATAAGATAAAATAGTATAACAAAATAATATATAATAAATTATTAACAAAAGCATTTTTAGTACCTAATACTTGAAATAAAAAATGAATGATTATACACATACTATACCTACAACATATTAATTACTTCAAAGCTGTGATATAAAATTTCTATATACTTGATAATATTGCATCAAATTATATAATTATATTAGTCTCCTATAATTATAATAGCATGAAGTAAATTATAACAATATCAAAATTATTCAGAGGAAGATATTATGTAGTACATATGTATTACACTCATTCTAAAAATTAACGATATATTCCTTTTATTAGATAAGGATGATATCTCTATCACAGCGATATAAGAAAATATTATAAAATCTATAGTATCATTTTGTATGGAACTACGATTTATGATTATGAATTTTGAAAGGTTTAGATTATATTCATTTTATCGAAAAATATTTTAAATGAATTATATTACGTGTCAAGAGACTCATCGGATGGGTGCTATTTTATCTTTTTATATCTTATATCATATTTTCCGAGATAGATGTACTTGAGATTTTTAAGTGGCATCGTATACTTTGTATAACATTAGCCGATCCAACTGGAAGTTCTTGACAAAAAAAGGATTGGCTTTAACTTATCAAATTTAACGTATGAAAGACAAGAAAAAACGCTTCTTTTGTTGTGATGTTCTATGTAATGTTTACGTTCTCTTTGACTTACATACGTTGATTTATACAAAACAAAATTAAAATATCTGCTCAACTAATAGTTTGTCGGTATAAATGGGTTAATACTTTTTTGTAGGGAATGTCCAGCTCGGTTGACTAATGCTGTAAAAAATATACAAAGCTATTTAAAAATCTCGAACTCACCTCGATATCTCGCAAGGGGAGCCCGGTAACTATCCCACACCGATTTCGATGAAACTTTACACAAATATTTATTAAACCTGTCTAAAAATTTAGCCGTAATTCGTTTATGCCAGTTTTTTATTTCAACGAAGAAATCAACTCTTTTATCCGAGCCGGTCCTTCTCTGCAAGGGCCTATAAATCGTAAACGATGTAAGACATCAAAAAATGATTGAAATAAAAGCTATACCGTGTCTTGAGACCTACAAATTCACGTGGAAATTTTTTGAAAATATGATTTTTTTATGTAATTTTTGTAAAAAAAAAAAACTGATTTTGTCAAAAAATTGTTCACACACATTTATAGGTTTCGAAACACGGCGTAACTTTTATTTCAACCATTTTCTGATATCTTTCGTTGTTTACAATTTATAAGCACTTATATAGGAGGACCGAATCAGATAAAAGGGTTGATTTCTTCCTTAAAATATTAAAGAAAAAAAAAAAAAAAAAAAACAAAACAAAACGGGCACGAACGAATTACGGCAAAATTCTTAAGTGGATTTAATAAACACTTGTGCAAAGTTTCATCAAAATCGGTGTGTATCAATCACCGGGGTTCCCTTGTCAAAAAGTATAAGATATAAAAAGATAAAATAGCATCCATCCGATGAGTTTTTTAAAATGTAACATAATTCATTTAAAACGCTTTTTGATAAAACCAATATGTAACGAGCTATTTTAGATAGTAATTCTTATTCGCTCACCCTGTATGTCAAATAAAAGATTCATGTAATGAATAAAATATACGTATTATTCATGCAGTTTCTTTAAACTTTCATCGATCTTTTTGCTTATGTTTAGCATTCGTTTCGTATTTAGAATTCCTTGACCCAATTTGAAATCATACATGATAAAATGAACTTTATCTGTATAAGGTGTATACAATATTATGTAAGTACGTCACGACTATCACAATGGTATACTATATCTCCGAATCGATAGAGATGTATTTAAAAAAAAGCTACCGTAGCATTGCATAAACCATGAAACTTACCGTTTGTCTTTCGAACTAAAAGGAATGTCCTTAAGATATGTCTTTAATCATCGAGTCGTTAACCGAAACTGAGAGCACTTTTCCGCTATAAATACATATGCATGATTGATCAATTCAATAAATCCTAGTGGCGAGAAACGGCAAATCGGAAATCGGCATTCAAACTCTAACGGTTACTTACTTTAGTCGCTTTGTTTGGTATTATAAGTATATATAAGTATATAAAATTAAATTAATAAAATTATACAATGATTAAGATTGTGCTTTGGTTAAATATTTCATCAACTAATCGTGAAAAACCTTCCAATAAATGAAATGAGATAAATAAAAATCAGAGTTTTAAATATATTTTTCTGATTTCTTATTTTTATCTCATTTTGTTTCGCAGACTTGTATATTGAAATTACTTCTATCTTTCACTGAACATTTAATAAATATATGTATTGTATAATATGCAATAGAATGTATGCTATATACGTAATTATATACATATTTGATTGGTATATCTATTATTCAAGTATTCTATTAATTATCTGAACAATATATTTCTTCTGTTATTTTAATATGAAATTAGTGTTAGTCTACATACAGACTGCTAAGTTATACATTGAGGACTAGATACGTATTTGGGAACAATCAAATAGCGAAGATAATACTGGATGAACAAAGATGAACAAGACCTTTAGCTAATATAATAAACACATACTGATGAGTTATTGAATTTGAAACAAATAAGACAGCACTTTAGAAACATATGATAAAGGCAATAGAAACGATAATAATAAAATAAAACCTAATAAAGACCAATGATCGAAAAATTGTATTTTATACGCAGAATTGTAAAAATTGGTAATAAAATTAATAAACATTCTGTGTAAAACTATAATTTTATGTAAAAGAAATATCAAAAAGCAATGAAAAAAATATTTATTTATATATTTACATTTTGTATACTTAGTACTATGTAGTACAGCACAAAGGCGTCTGTTCTAGGCGTTGCTTAAAGGTTCTTGCTCTTAGACATCTTTATGACATCTGATACTGGTAATATCCCACAAATGTATCAACACATTTTTTGAACGTCTTATGTATAAATCAAGATGTCCTTAAGGCACCTTATTTACTTACGTTGTACTTTGGTCGTGGACAGGCATTCGCAAGACGTTAATAAGAGATCTTTAAGACGTTTTGCATAAAATGTAAGATGCTCTAAATAAACATAAAGTCGAAGAGTCGAAAATAAACATTAACATAAACACGAAGATCTCTCGTACTCCAAAGGTTAGATATTAACAATGTCAAATAAAAAGCTTTTGACTAGCCATCGAAACAAAATAAGAGATAGAGGCGCTAAAAGTATGAGAGCATTACAAAAGTAGCAAGAATTATATAATACCATTGCAATTGTATATTATAGTATGAATTAGAACAAGGACTTCAATGGTTTTACGGCATATAATAATAAAATTTATCTTTTGTCGTACGTTACTTGTATAATTCTCCCTGTAATATTAATATATAGATGTTCCGCTATCTAAAAATTTTCTTACTGTAATCAATATAACACCAACATAACACGGCAACAACATGTTGCCAATGTATGTCTAATAATGAAAACATTGCAGATTCAGTTTTATAATATGTTTGTTATGTATAAAATTCCGTAAATTAATGAAAATGAGTCTAAACACAAGTAAATATTGATTTTGTAACTTCTATTTCCTCTTAATATCAACTAATAAGATACAATTTTCCGATAGATTTGTTACGATAGCATCTTCGCGTACATTTCATTTATCTTTAAACCGAAATCTATTAATCAGTTAACAAAGATTTAAAGAAAATACAACTGTTGAAGATTTTTGAACTTTTCTTGTTAATCCACTTTGGATTAGGAAAGGAAATGAGTACTTTAATGATAATAATTTAAAAATTAGGAATCAACTATTGTCAAACGATAACAAGTACAAGAAACGAAAGAAATTAATAAAATGGGTAATATTTAATAATTTATAAATTGACAATGGATGTTCATATAAAGATATAATTCTATATAATGCAAATAGAGAAATTATACCTAAACAGAAATTTATTACGTGATTAGAAAATTATTGTTTATTTTGTGTCTTCTACATATTACATATGACTCTCTTATTTATATTTAAGAACATATCCAAGAAAGTTTATCCATGTTGTATGATATATGTATCTTATAAAATTGAGTTAGTTTATCAGTAAACTCTCGCATAATAACTGCAACGCGTGGATAATATGTAGTTAATGTAGTCAACTTTATGTATATTGCATCAAATTGCATGTTCAGAATTTTTAATTGTTTGCTAGCTTAGTGTCTCGAATTTTAAATAGTTTAGTTTGCTTAAACGTATTGCATTATCTGTAACCTGAATTGGAAATCGAATAAGAAACAGACATACTAAGATAACGAAAAATTTAACAAGTGGACAATGGTTGTATTTTACAGAAAATTGACAATTCAAATTTGGATAAAATGTTGGTAATTTATTGTAACATAAACTATGATATATCAGATTGACTGTAAAAGTAAATTTATGAATTTATGGAATCTATGAAAAAAAAATCTATGTACGTATCTTATTAAATAATGTATCATAGATGATACTGCTATATGTATATTATTATTACATGTATGGATAAAACTTGTCATATGTGTTGTTAGTATATTATGCATATTTTCATACATACCTATTTGCATATTTTAAATTGTTTCTAGATATTTAATGTGTAGAAATATCTATAGTCTATTTATCAATCAATGATTGTTTTAGGACGTTTAACTATATTGTCATTCTAATAACGATATCGATAATCTTGCAGAGTTTATTTGCTATATAATCACTATTTTGTACCCCACTCTTTTTATATGGAAGTACGGTATGGTATGCTATTCGGTGGAAGTACAGTATACCCGCTCAATGTGATGACGAAGTGAGTGGAATTGAAAGGTAGAAAGCCTCGTTATACTTAAGAAGGCGGATCGAAGTTCTGGATAAATAGATTCTTTTATTGTATGTTACTTTTATTGCAATTAGTAAGAGCAAATTGTTTTAAATATGAGGTTTTTTAGTAACTATTGCAACAACAATGTCCGTTTGATTGGAAAAACTGTAATTATAACAGGTGCAAATTGTGGAATTGGGAAAGAAACAGCTAGGGACATATATAGAAGAGGTAAGAATATTTACACTATTTATGTTATTGACATGATATATAATTCATTTATATAATTACGAGATAATTTTTGAAATATTACATTTATTATTTTATACATTTTATATAGTTAATGATGTTGTACTTGTAGCACAATTAGTACATTATATATGTTATATTTGCATTTAGTATCTTATGTTATATATTGTGTGTATATATATATATATATATATATATATATATACACTATATATATATAGTAAATGTATGACATATGATAAGTAAATATATATATATTACATTATTATATATATTATATATATATATTTACTTATCATATGTCATGCATTTACTACGTTACACATATTAATATTACACTTTAGTTACGAAGAGTTTAAAAATTTATTAATGACAAATATTGTCATAAGTAGATCATATATTAAATGTATACATGTACTTAGTGACATAAGTATCATGTTGTAACATTTAAATTAAACAAAATATATTACAGTTATTACTGTTACTAATATTATCAATATAAGTATGAATGTGATAACAGGTTCTAAAATAAATTCTCAGTGTTATGAATAAATTATAGATGTTTATACAAATTTATATTTTTATGAACATCATTAAAGATATAAAATTTAGTCTCTGGAAGATTTTTTGTGTCCACTGAATATCATAAGGAAAACCGTCCTTGGGATATTTTATATATTTTTATATATTATGAATAATTTTTGCATTTGCGTTTTCAAATATTTTTACCTATAAATCTACAAAATAATAATTCTATCAAATGTATAATTTTGTTTATTACAGATATTTAATTATTGAGAAATTTCAAGGGAAAATATCAATTATAATTTATTATACGATAATATCTAATTATTCATTTTTGCAGTTAATATATTTCTAATAATACTGTCTATTACAATGTTACATGAACAAGAAATTCATGTACATATATATATATACTACATGCACATATATGTATATTTATGCATATGTATGTGTATAGGACAAGGTTTTTATATGATCATGATATAGAGCTTTATAAATTCAGACAATACATATATATTTATATATACATATATGTTTATTTAACTTTGATGTTGTATTTAAGAAATGGAACTTGGTTTCTATTTGGTATCAATTTCTCTTCTATTTTTATTCTATATGTATTTCTAAGCTATTCCACTAAGCTAATACCCACCAGGTATTTAATCTTTCCTATATTCCTTTCACATATCTTGCACATTCTTTCTTCTTCTTTTCTCCAATATCTATTTTCCATATTCTTTTCCATATTACCTCATTTTGCCCTAGATTTGTACCTTGTCATAAGGCTAGTTTTCTCTTATATCTCTTTCCATTAAGTACTGTAGCATATTTGTCTTATAAGACAAATTTCACTATTTATTTTAATAGATTCCTATCCTCTTCTTTATCTTTTGCACTATTTTGATTCTCTATTTTGATATTTATTCCTATATAATATGTGTAATAAAATATATATAAATCTTTATATAATCTACATTACCTGAGTAAGTTTTAATATATTATATATATTTTGTGAAGGTTATAAATTATTTTTGTAACACACAATATAAAATGTTTACATATCGTTCTTTACAGTAAGTTACATAGGTAAATATAGAAAAAATTAGATTATACTACATATCAGGAAACACTTTTGACATCACATTTTAGATGAAAACACAGAGAAAACTATAAGATTGCACAAAAATTTAATAATTTCGTATTGCCTAAAATGTAGTTTAACCAAAAATTAAATTATTATGCTTTGTACTTTGCATGCACATATTATTTAAATATTTAACTTCTTCACTACTATTAATCTTAACAGTGAGAAATAAGAGTCAATATCGAAAATGGTATATAAATTTTCTCATAAATTATTATTTTATAATTTTGGTATAATACCATTATTAGATTGACGTATAATAAGTTTTAGGTTACAGACTTCCGTTGAACAATTATATTGACGTACAAAATTTAGCTTGTTTCATTATTAAATTTGCTATTGTTATGCAAAACAATTTATTAGCACTACAGTACTTTATAACCTTTAACTAATAGCAGTAAAATGTAACTAGTAAAATTTCACTAATAGTATTTGTTTGATTGGGCAAGAGAGTGGTGAGTCTTTATATACATATATGTATACATGCTTCTTTATTAATATATTATTTATTATATATTATTAGTATAATATCGTTTAGAATATAATTAGAAGTATATTTATTCAAAGTAGTTCATTAAAGATTACTTTTTGCATTGTTAAATCAATTTGTCACACCAAGTTTATTCAAGCTTGGATTATTATAGTATTATTTTGCTTATGATTACTAATGTCATATTTTTTAAAAACTTGAAGGTAAAAGAATGAAATATTTATGTGAAAGAATATTTTTTGTTTTTTTTTTTTTTAATTATAATCTATTATGATGTACTCTACTTTACTATAATCTACTTCATTATAATTACTCTAAAATTAGAAATGATATTGTTGAATAAATAAATATTGTATTATCGAAGACTGAATGGATTTATATTATAAGTATTTATACATAATTATTTGTTTTAAGTTTATTATATTTATATATTATATTTGTGTTATTTTAAGTTTAGAAACATTCCTAGGAATTGGACCATTCAGCGATCATGACAAATTTTATGTTATTCGATTCGTCTTGTTGAGTATATATGAATTTGTGTATGATTAGTTGTGGAAATTCGTTTTTTCTTTAAAAATTTTCTATAGTTTCAATAAAAAACATAAGGTTAAGTGTATTTTGACACATTTATGGGTGGAAACATGTGACTGTAATTATTACATTCATTCCTCATAAATACATATGTATGAACAGTTTGATTAATACATTATTATTATTAATACTATTATTAATATCGTGTGAAATTTCCTTGGAACATACCCGAATTTAATATATAATTGCTCACAAAAGAGATTCAGACACTGCATAATTTTGATTTCTAAGTTCTATAATTTCAATAAATGTACAAGGATCAATAGAAGTGTATTATATTATGTTACAGTATTTTTGATAAAAGTTCATGCATATTTACACATTTTATATAAATATTTATACATTACAAAAAACAATTTTCAAGAAAATACTTTTAATATGAGAATTTATGAGATTTTTAAGCTGTTCCAGAATAACGATCCAAAGTACAAGGTATGGATTGTTCAAGAATCTTTTCTTTGTAACTGTGCATATGTTTTACATGTCTCTTGATCTTAAATCCTATGAAACATGTATCGGAGGAATTAGATTGCAGAATTAACAGAATGTTAGAAATGTCAATGGAACAATGAAAAAAAACGTTTGAAAGAAGAATGGAAACAAGTCAGTATTGATTATTTAAATAAACTTATTTCCATTGTGCCAAAATATTTACACCATGTCATCAAACATATGGGTTATCCAACTTAATATTAAATTTTAAATATGAATAGTCATTATTAGTTTTAATTTTATGTGTATAATTTAGCTGTTGTTTAGTTTTATGTGTATAATTAGCGTTAGTGTCCAAAACTTTTTATGATATAAAGATTTATTCTTTCTCAATGTTTTTTTTTTAATATTTAGACGACAATAAATAATAACTCAAAATTTTTTCTGCTGTTGTCTATATAGTGCAGTTTAACGTAATGTAATACATTTTTGTTGGTCCTTGTAGATTTACTGAAAGTATAGAGCTCAGAAATTAAAATTGTATAGTGTCCAGATCTTCTTGTGACCTACTGTGTGTACAATTTCAAATACAATCAAATATTTAGTTTATCATTTCTTACATCTAGTATAGACTCATTATTTATAATCATTATATATTAACATAAGTAAGGTATTGTTATATTGTAATCAATATGAAATTTTAGAAATATTCTTAATGTTACTAAGGCAAAGTACATGATTCAATAAAATTATTATTACGTAGCAACAAAAAGAGTAATAAAAACAAGAGTTCTTACCAATTACCTATGCGTAACTTTTTTATATTATATACTTTCATGCACAATTCAATTTTTGTAAATTCAGAGGCACTGCTACTGTTAAATTGTTTTTATTAATGGCGATGTTTTCTGTGAACCTTATAACTAAATATTTTATTCTACAAAAGAGTGCTTATTGACTAAAATGTTATATATTATACATACAGTACACTTACGCTTAACCGGCTACTGTAAAATTGGACTCCTCGCCGGTTAGTCAGACAACATGTTTCAGTTATTATTTTTAGGTAGTTACAGAACAAAGATTAACGAATAAGTATATCAATAATTTCTATTGTGCATACCTATTATATACATATAAACAATATTTATAAAATATTATTTTTTTTTTACAAAGGAATTGGTAATCTTTTTCTGCTTTTTTGGTTTAATCTCGTCTATTAATCCGATATCGCGCCACTTTTTAAAAAATAAGATATCAATTGCAAATGAATTTTCTTGCTGCTCAATATATCTTATCGCGGTTTCAAGTGCAACTTTTCCTCCTGCATGACTCACTTCTTCATTTTTATCTGCACTCAAAACCTCTGAATTATTTAATTCCTCACTTTCCATCAATTCTGCTTGTGTAATTGTCTGTAATAATTTTGTTTGTTTCTTTTCTAGTTTATAATTGAAATTATATAAAAATAAATTTGTATCGTCATTTTATGGAAATTGTTCATATACTAATTCGTTCAGCAACAAATTCACTATTTATATATTTTCTACGTTTAATTATAAAAACAATAACTTATTTTAAAGGAACGTATTGATTATTTAAATAAACTTATTTCCATTGTGCCAAAATATTTACACCATGTCATCAAACACCCAGTCATTTTGACTGGGCACGGTAGGAATAAGTATACAAGTGTCGGTAGGTTTAGTGTTAATATCAGGTGATAAATAGAAAGACAAGAATGCCTTCTGATAAGAGGATTATAAGTTAATGTGCGATTCTTCTTTACATTATAGAGAACGTATATAGCAATTAGGGATATGATATAGCTTAGAATACGTTTTCAAATATAAAACTGTTTTAATCATAACTTATTTGTAGTTTATATTATACATTACATACACGTATTACATATTTATATTAACAAAAATAATAAGATACTTTTTATTTTTTAGGTGCTCGAGTGATTTTGGCATGTCGTGACATTAATAAAGCAACAGAAGCAGTGAATGACATAAAAGAAACTACGTCAAGGTATTTGAAAATTATTTTTTATTTAAAAAATGAATTTGAAATATACTTCTTGAAAAAATATTTCCTTTTAAATTAGAGTAACGCGATATATTTTATGCTTATCTCATTATTATTTAAATGGAAATTTAAATTCTAATGAATTGTAGTGGTTCAAAAATGCACGTATTTAAAATTAATCAATAATTTAATTACTTAGTTGTTTTGATAAAATATTGTGTATTTCTCTTATCGTTTAACGTTTTATCTTGTAACTCCATTTTTCGAAAACCAAATTTTATTAAAATTTTATAAATATTAAAAAGAGCATTTCTCGCTATATTCACAGTTGAAGAGATAAGTTAGAATAATTATTCTAATTTGAAACAGAAATAGATTATATACTAATTCTAAAACTAATTATACACTAATAAAGAATTATATATTCGTATACATGGTGTTTCAACCATCGAATAGAATCGTAGCCACGAAATGATATAAAGGTTGTAAAAGAAAGAGAATTCCGGTAGTGGAACTTGCGATACCGTGGTATCTCTAGCAAAAGTATGTCTTTCTTAATAATATAATATTTTTAAAAATATTAATTCGGAATATGTTTTGATAATTATCTACAAAAGGACATATTTCATCGATTTCAATGATCTTCAGAATTGATCTTGTTAAGATCAATGTTTTGAGTAGTTTAAAACTTACATGTACTGTATAAATATTGCTCAACCTTCGTTTCATAGATGTGTATCCGTATTATTAATCCGTAGTATTAATTTAATAGGAAGAAAAAAAGTGATCGGATAAGAGAATTTTCGGATAATATAACAATTACTTTTTTTTTATATTTATTTTATTTATTATTTCTTAGTCCGTGCCTTTCGGCTTTGGACGAACTTTCTGTTTTACATCACTTACGTCCTCGTTTATCGGCCCTACCTCTTCTCCCGTTCTTGCATTCCAGTCTCCGCCGATGATCATCACTTCCTCTTCTCTTCCGTCTACTCTTTCCTCTATTTCTTTCCATGTCTCTTTTGTGTCTTGATTATAAACTACCATTACCCTATACGTCCCTAAACATTGTACCCTACCTATACCCTATACATTGTATACTATTTTTCTTTCTACTACATTATCATATATTTCTTTCTATTCTATTTCTCTCAGTTTCTTATTTATACCCGTTATTGTTCCCCCCCCCTTTTCTCTTCCTTTTTTCCTTACTCATTGCTGCCTTGCATTTCCAGTCCTATTCTTTGGGTAGTCTATATTTTAGTTTTTCCCAATTGTCTTCCTCTATCCATGTTTCCGTGAGTCCGATCACGTCAAATGTCTTCAAATATTTCCACACCTCTTTGTCCTTACTTATTAACCCTGCTACATTCCAGAAGCACATTTTCATCCCCTCTGTAGCCCCCCCTTATTCCCTTTTTTTTTCATTTTTCTTCCCCTCTCTTTCTTTCTTCCTCCAGCCTCTCCTCATTTTCGTACCATCTGTACCATCTCTTTTCTATCTTTAGTTTTTTATATCCGATCATTAAGTATTCGTCCTTTTCCCTTCTTGCTTTGGCCATTCTTCTTATTTGTTGTTGTACCTCCCTTTCTTTTCTTGTCAGGTCGTCATCTATGTATATCCTCTTTTCCAGTTTTCTTTTCTCCTTCATTACCCTTATTTTTTCCTCCATTGATTTCATCGTCGCCACTACTATTGTGTTTTTGTCCTCTACCCTTATCATTTGTGTTCTTTATATTTCTGCCTCTATTTTCATTTTTTCTCTTATGAACTCCTTTACTGTACCTTCATTGCTTCCTTCGTTCCAATCTACTCCTTTGATTACTATGTCCTTTCTTCTTTTCTCTCTCTCTCTCTCTTTCTTTCACTTCTTTCCCTTTCCTCTTTATTTCTCTCTTCATCTCCTCCACTTGCTTTTCGAATATCCCTTTTATTTCCTTTATCATTGCCTCGAACCCTCTTTCCATTTTCTCAATTTTTTCCATCATTACCTCCATTCCTCTCTCCCTGGTTGGAGTCTCTTTTTCTGACCAGCTGTATTTATCCAATGTGTTTTTGAAATCTGCCTTATCTCCCGCTTTATCCATTTTCCTTGGTCTTCCTCTGTTTGTTGCCATCTTTTGTTTCCCTACCTTACTTTGTTTGTCGCGCTTCTAACTTCCTAACCTCTTCTCCTCTAGTTTCTCTAATTTGTATCTTCCTCTCGTTCCCGATTTTTTTTCACTTTTCTTTCACTTTTCCCCCGTGTGCTTCCCACCCTTTATTTTCCCTTCTTCGTGCCACTTTGTGTTTCCTTCACCTTTTTCCCTTCACACTTCACTTTTTCCACAGAGCTCTCCGTCCGCGTGTTACCCTTGCCCCGAACGAAACCGAAAGTCCCACTTTTTTTTTTTATTAAACTTTATTTATTTAAATGGAAATCAACAAAATTGACACTTTGTTTCAATATTTAAAGATTTCATTTTTATTCTTTACCTGAAACCAAGCGTGTACCTATGAATTTCGGAAAGGAAGTTCTGTAACAATTGCCACGAAAAACATATGTGCTGTTTACGGAGAAAATGCGCTTTCATCTCGCACCTGTAGGAAGTGGTTCCAACGTTTTAGAGCTGGGAATTTCTGTTTAGAAGACTTCCTCCTCCGGGCTTCCTCCTAAGACAGACGAAGATAAAATTCGGGATCTTGTTGAAAAATCACGAAGTTTGACAGTTCAAGAGATGTCAAATGTTCTGAAAATATCTAAGACAACGATTCATAGGTGTTTAAAAAAAATGGGGATGGTGTCAAAGTTGAACGTTTGGGTGCCCCATGAACTTACGGAACGGAACCATCTTGAACGAACGATAGCGTGCATGTCATTACTTGCGCGTAATAAACACGAGCCATTCCTTAAACGCCTGGTAACTGGTGATGAAAAGTGGATACTTTACGAAAACCCTGAACGGAAACGTAGCTGGTCCCAACGAAATCAATCACCTCAACGCTGTGCAAAACCAGGGTTACATCCACGTAAAGTTCTTTTGTGTGTATGGTGGGATTATAAAGGAATACTCTATTTTGAACTTTTATCTAGTGGTGATACCATTAATTCAGACAAATATTGCACTCAGTTAGAAAAATTAAGGGCAGCACTAGCTGAAAAACGACCAGGTTTAATGAATAGGAACAACGTTATCTTCCATCACGACAACGCTAGACCGCATGTCGCGAAAAGCGTTACAAAAAAATTGTAACGGATTCCTGATCGGAAGAGTCCCCGATCGACGAAGATGCGGAGGTGGGAGCGATCCGGCTGAGGCACGACATGCACGCGATCTGCGATTCGCGTATGCCGCAGTCCGGAGCCCCGCGCCGCGCTGGCGCGGTGTACTGGTGGTCCGAGGAGATCGCTCGTCTCCGCGAGGCGTGCATCCGCTCTCGGTGCCGGCACACCAGATCCCGCCGTAAGCGGCGGGAGGACGAAGCCACATGGTGGCTAGTCTGTACGAGGCCTGCCGCGAAGCGCGGTGGCACCTGCAAGAAGCCATCAAGATGCAGAACAACGAAGCAGAACAATCACTAACACACAAGCCCAACAGGACAGCACAAATCCTGAAATAATTCCAAGTACAGAGCAAGCTACAAACACCAAACCTATCAGCACCAACACCATTGGTGGTCTAAGCTATGCTCAAATAACCAGCCAATCAACACATACACACAACCAATACCACAGCAATAGTAACAATGACACTGCAGAAATCAAAGAACTGCTCAAACAATCCATAAAGAACACCGAAATGCTAACCAGAATGATAAGCGAACAAAACGCAGTACTAAAACAGCAAACCCAACAAATCACAGTCATGCTACAACTAATTACAAACGTGCTAAGCAAAAAATAAAAACGGACACTCTAAAAATAGCAGCCTGGAACTCAAACGGCCTACAACAACGGGCCCTCGAAACTAAAACATTCATATACAATAAGAATATAGACATACTACTTGTCTCAGAAACACACTTCACTATAAAAAGCTACTTGAAAATACCATACTACACCATATATGATACCAAACACCCCTCAGGAAAAGCTCACGGAGGGACAGCAGTGATAGTCAGAAACGATATCAAACATTATCTACACAGCCAAGTTAACAAAGAATATTTACAAGCAACCACTGTTACAGTTCAAACTAGCAGCAACTACTTCCAGTTGTCAGCAGTATATGTGCCTCCGCGACACAAAATAACAACACAAATGTGGGAAAAATACTTCCAGGACCTAGGGGACAAGTACATCGCAGCGGGAGACTACAACTCAAAGCACACGCTTTGGGGGTCAAGAAACATTACACCTCGAGGCAGAACACTGGAAAAATACATTAGAAATAATAACCTCAATATATTATCCACAGGAACACCGACACATTGGCCGACTGACCTTAACAAAAAACCAGATCTTCTGGACTTTGCAGTTACAAGGGGACTAAACACAAATAAACTAAAAATAACACCCAACCTCGAGCTCAGCTTCGATCATACACCCATAATAATTGAATACAGAAACAAACCAATACACTATAGCAAACCAGAAACACTATGCAATAAAACCACCAAATGGCAAACTTTCAAAGAAATAATAGAAAGCAAAATAAACTGCAACATCCCGTTAAAAACTCCTGAACACATAGAACAGGCAGTAGCAACATTGACAGCAACTATTCAAGAAGCAGCAAGGACAACCACTACACCCGAACCAACCAGCAGACAAACAATAACAATCCCGCAAGAAATATTCGACAAAATCAAAGAAAGAAGAAAAGCAAAAGCAAAATGGCAAAAATACAGAACCCGAGAAAACAAAAAACACTTAAACAAACTTGCAAAGGAAATAAAAAACAAAATAAAGGAGCACAACGATAACGAATTCGCAAAGTTCATAGGGACACTCTCCACACACGAGAACACCAACTATTCACTATGGAAAGCCACGAAAAAAATAAGGAAATCAATAATACCCGTCCCGGCAATCAGAAAAGCAGATAACACATGGGCAAGAAGCAACGAAAAACAAGCTGAAGAATTCTCCAACCACCTTTGCAACACATTCACACCACACATTATCAACAACAGCAACCTCAAAAGTCATACGGAGGAGGATCCACAAACCACTACTACCACAGCCGACAAGGAATACACCATACCTAAAACATCGGCACAAGAAATTAGAAACATAATTGATAAAACAAAAAACAACAAAGCGCCAGGAATCGACCTAATCAATGGTAAAATCTTGAAAAACCTTCCGCCAAAAGCAATAAGACTAATAACAATAATATTCAATGCAATTCTAAGAATTCAATACTTCCCCAAACCATGGAAATTAGCACAGATCAAAATGTTACATAAACCAGGCAAAGACCCGCACCAAACTGCATCTTACAGACCAATATCACTGCTTCCAGTATTTTCCAAAATACTGGAAAAGATAATATACGACCGCATAAAACCAATAATAGAGACAAAAAAACTAATACCGGATCACCAATTTGGTTTCAGAAACAAACACTCCACGATAGAGCAAATGCACAGGCTTATAAACGAAATAATATTAGCACTAGAAAACAAGGAATACTGCACAGCCCTCTTTATAGACATAGAGACAGCATTCGATAAAATTTAACCATGAAAGTCTACTACAAACAATTAGGAAACAATTCCCGGAGCAAATACACCACTTAATAAAATCCTACCTAAGCAGCAGAACCTTCGTAATAAAAATCAAGGACACACATTCTCAAGTTAAAGACATCAAGGCCGGGGTACTACAAGGAAGCGTCCTAGGCCCAATACTATACACATTATACACGGCGAACATACCAACAACTACCAACAGCACAGTATTAACATTCGCGGACGACACAGCTATACTAGTCAGGCATACTAACCCAGAAACGGCAGTCAAAATACTACAAGAACATATCGTAAAAATAGAAAATTGGCTAGAAGAAAAACAAATAAAAGCAAACCCCAATAAATGCAACCATATTACATTCACGCTACGGAAAAAGATACCACCAAACATCCTATTGAACGGCACGCATATAACGCAAATAAAGCATGTCAAATACCTAGGACTCCACGTAGATCAAAAACTCACCTGGAAACTACACATCAAATCAATAGTAGAAAAAATACAGAAAACAAGGAGACAAATGCATTGGCTAACAAGCCGAAAATCCAAACTAAGCACAGAAAACAAATTAAAAATATATAAAACGATCATAAGACCAATCTGGACGTACGGAATACCACTATGGGGGACGGCAGCAATGAGCCATATAAACAAAATAGAGGTAATACAGGCTAAAATCCTCAGGACAATAGTAAACGGACCTTGGTACGTCAGAAACGAAGATATACGAAGGGACCTGGGAATGCCAACGGTCAAGGAAGAAATCAGCAGATACTCCGAGAAATACAAATCAAGAATAGCAACACACATAATCCGGCTAGCTGCGGAAACATACAAAATCATAAATATGGACAGAAGACTAAAAAGGAAGCACCCAGCAGACCTTATAAAGGACATAACCTAACAAACACGAGGATGGTACCCCGCTGGGGGTAGCCACCAACATGCTAATTTAACCGTTAAAAAATTCCACCAAATGTCCAAATTGGACAAATTGTGAATTTTTTAAAAAAAAAAAAAAAAAAAAAACATCATTTCGGCTTTCGGAAGCAGCATTCCACAATAGAGCAAATCCACCGAATAACACACAGTATCAGCCAAACCGTCGAAAAGAAAAAATACCGCTCAGCGGTATTTCTTGATATTCAACAGGCATTCGACAAAGTATGGCACGAAGGGCTTCTTTACAAACTTAAAAAAGTCCTACCACACACTTATTACTCCATGCTAAAGTCCTACCTAACCAATAGGCAATTCATGGTTAAATACGCAGACGCCATTACCACAACTTTCCCAATAGAAGCGGGCATACCCCAAGACAGTGTCCTCGGACCCCTTCTATTCTCCATCTACACTGCCGACTTACCAATATCAACAGGAATAATCATAACAACATTTGCCGACGACACAGCGCTATTAGCGTCCCACGCCAACCCGACAATAGTCTTATCCACCCTTCAGCAAGGTCTCGACTCAATGGAAAAGTGGTTCCACAAATGGGGCTTTAAAATTAATGAAAAAGAATCCACACATGTAACCTTCACGCTGAGAAAACAAACCTGCCCACAGGTCTCCATTAACAATATAACAGTTCCCAACAAGGACACAGTCAGATACCTGGGCATGACTCTGGACAGGAGATTGACTTGGAAACAACATATCCTAGACAAATCCAAATAACTCAGGGACAAATTCAAAAAATTTTATTGACTCATTGGCCGTCGCTCCAACCTAAGCACGCAGAACAAAATTACGCTCTATAAGGCCGTAATAAAACCAGTCTGGACCTACGGAATCCAACTATGGGGAACAGCAAGTAATTCCAACATTGAAATACTCCAATGCTTCCAATCGAAAACGCTAAGATCCATATTAAATGCACCCTGGTATGTTACCAACGAAACAATCCACCGTGACCTCAAGATACCTACAGTCAAAGATGAAATACACAAGTCTAGAAGCAGATGTAACACAAGAGTCAACAACCACCACAACCAATTAGTCACCCAACTACTGGACACGACGGACCAGATCCGCAGACTAAAAAGAAAATACCCTCTAGATTAAATCCTTAGTTTCTACTAGAACCAACAATATAAAACTATTATAAGCCATGTCATTGTATCACGCCAAATGAAGTTACTGAAAATTCTCAACGAGAATTGATTGTAAATATTCTAATAAATAAAAAAAAAAAAAATCTTACTCGAAGGACAAAGTCTGCGTGTGGCGAGTCACGGGACTGAAATCGTTGAAATGTTTACTGTCGTGCACCGTCTTTACTATTTCTTTTAAGGAGAACTATAGAGTTACCTCATGCCTTTGTTAGACGAAACGTTCATCCCTTGACCGCGGCTACGTTCGGCGACCAGTTGTCGCCTCGAGCCCGAGCTCACTATCATAAACCTCAAATAAATACAGTCAGATCGAATGACAACAATTTCTTAATACGGCTATGGTGGAATCTAGATTACAGTATTAAGGGATCTTCCCAAAGTTCCAAAGGGAAGGTTCCGGCGTTCTTTCATCTCCGACGTGTATAATAAAGTTATATAAACAGCGATTATTTGTATAAGCGGTTATTGAGGATATTAACGTCAACAACGTACATTAATATTTTCAAAATCAACGAGATGAATAATTATAAGATAGATAATTATTACAATTATGTAAATAATTGCCGATATTTTATATTTTTGTTTTTATTTTCCAATATTTTAATTTTTAATTTTGGTTCATATTTCTTTCCAATTATTATCTTGTAAACCGGTAATTACTATATATTTTTTCTGTATCTTTCCTTGCTTTCCATGCAAATTCTGCAAAATTATCGGATACAAATGCTTCGATCCTTCTGCTTGATTGAATTAAGAAAGAATTAAAAAGTATATCAGTTATATGAAACATAGGATTTTGTTAAAAATACATTATTTCTGTATGAGGCGATATGTTATTCAAAACTATTTAATATTGTTTCACACAATCTTTTCTATGTTTTATAAATCTATATATGTTAGACCGAAGCCATTTTTTTATGGCTTACTGTTTCACAGGAGGCACTAAGTTTGAACTTGGATAATAATTTTTAAAATATAAATTCACAGTTCGTTTTAAAATTGTTTATCATTGTATCTATCTATTAGAAACATTTTCTGAGTCACTATGTTATTCCATCCCATAAACTCTGTTATATTGGATTTGTTAATTTGATTATACTGATTTATTGAAGCTATTATACTGTTTAAGAATTCGTAGCGGTACTCGAGAAGAATTCAGTTTTCTTTTGTATGTATTGTTGTATTTACTGTTCAATGTACTTTATAAGATTTATGGTATAAAAAATTTCAGTGCCGGTGAGAAAAACCCTGAAGATAAACCAGGACAATTAGTAATTTGTCAGTTGGATCTCAGTAGTTTAACAAGCGTTAAGAACTGTGCACAGCACCTTTTAAAAACTGAACCGGCCATCCACATATTAATTAATAATGCAGGAGTATTCTTGCATCCGTTTGAAAAAACTGAGAATGGTTTCGAAACTCATATTCAAGTGAATCATTTGGCACATTTTCTTTTAACACTTCTACTGTTACCAAGAATAATAGAATCTGGACCAGGTTGTAGAATAATTAATGTTTCATCAGCTGCACATTTGGGTAAGTAGCAATAATAATAATTGTATATGATTAGTTGAAAGCTAGAGAGAAAGAGAGAGAGAGAGAGAGAGAGAGAGAGAGGGAGAGAGAGAGACTAATAATTACATCTTTTAATTTTATTAAAATTATTCTTGGTACATCTTATTATGAACTCGTTTTTTGATTTCGTCATATTAGTTCGCTAAATGACTACAACAACGACTCCGTGCTGGTGGTTTTACATCTTACTTGTATTAAACCAACATGGCCTTAGGTAGTTTACAATGCAATTGTACTATTTGAAACGTATCTCTTATTAGCGATCATTTCGTCCCGTGATGACTAAATACAAATGGTATTTGCTTAGCCACATTCTCACTGAAAATGTACTTTCCGGCGAGCGATTGTACCGCAGATCATCGTAAACTTAACGAGTCTAGTTCCATCGTTACTCGTATTTGTAGTTGTATCCCACATGATTTTATTAGATTTTCTTTGCCGGGTCGTCGCCATGAATCCCTGTTCAGATGCCATTTACTCTTTTGTTTCCTACCTCGATCAGAGCCGGTGTAGGATGGTGGGGTGCCCCAACGTGAAGGTGAGGTGAATGGTTTTGACAGGCATGAGGCTATCAACTTCACCGAGACAAGCCACCCGACTATAGGAGAATATATCAGTTTCATCGGGATCTTCCACGGCGTGGTCCTACGTCTTGGAAACCTATACCCGCCTCGTGTTCCCTAATCTATAAACCTATTACTAGGAAGCCATATTTTATTTTTATACATCCCATATATCTGTTGCATCCTCAACATCCTCCTAATAATGCATATCACCATCATCATTGTTGGTTTCTTCCTCTTTAGGGAATTATTGATATCTCCATCACTTTACCTGTTTGAAGGCCTATGCCATTTTTAGCATTTTCCTTCGACGTATTGCCAGGTCTTATTGCTCTATAGCGAGTATTAACTACTTCCACATCGCTTTCTGCCTGAGAAAGATCTCCGGTCGTTTTTACCGCACGAGGGGAGGCCCTGGGACCGACTTCTGCCTCGTCGTTTTTCCAGTTGCACGATGATCGTCGGGATGAACCTGAAGAACCAGTCATATTACCGACTGGTCCTGGGGACTTCGATGTACCTGTCACGTAAAAAAAGGAAACTCTCTTGATGATACAAAAAAACTTTATTTCTCAAGAGTCCAAGACCCTTGGCTACCACTTACAATGTTCAAGTATCGGCTCACAGTTCAGACTGGCGCGGCCGTCATTATTCGAAGTCTAAATACTAAGCAGGAACAATGAAAATGATGGAGGGGATATTGTTCTTAGAAGTTTTCTTAACAGGGTGGCGAGGTGTTAATTGACCGGATGATATTTAGAAGTGTCAACCGTCAGGAGGATATTTAGAGGTATCATCTGTCCTGAGAATATTTAGAGTAGAGGTATCAACTGTCTGGAGAATATTTAGAAGTGGTCGCCTAAGGTGACGTCAGGGTAAAAGAGTTTGGGGTTACATACCCTGCGCCGTAGCTTCTTTTCCTTTGCTCGACTTATCCATATTGTTTAATTTTATGCGTTGTCCAGAGTCATAGCTGTGTTCGTCATACGTCGTTGGTCCTATATCTTCTCCTAGTATATGACCGAGTTGACATAAATTCATAAAACCATTTCTTCATCCAGTTGAAGCCAGTCGTCGTTGCAATTTACAATGTTATATATTCGTAATCGTTACGAGCAAACGTACTCAACTAAATCATTTTGCGTAATTTCGGTAATAAAACTTAGTTAGCAACTCTTTATATCCAATATTATACCATCTATTTATAGGCCGCTATGTCTTCTTCTGTTATGTCACAATCGCCATCTCTGTCGTCGTTGGTACAGGGTACAACTTGGCAATGCTCCTCTTCTCTTCGGTAAACAGGTTTCGTTACAAATAATTCATCAGAAGGATCCTCGCCACCCTGTTTATCTGGAGGCCATCTGAAGGGACTTTACGAGCCATTTTAGATAGAATAACTTTGTAAGGCCTCCGGCTGCGACCATCAAATTCGTGTGTTTTGTTATGTTGGGTTGCTACAGTTGAGTTATTTGCTATAATAACATGGGATTGATTTTCGGGAGATGATCTAATAATGAATAAATTTACATTAATAATCGTTACATTAATTCCTAGAGTGGCCATATTTTTGGCATCGAATATATTGAAATATGTTTCTTTTGTGACGTGGAGGTTCTACTGTTATAATTGTCGGAGATGAAAGAACACCGGAACCCCTCTTTGGATTCGCGGGAATACCGTAACGTTGTAACTTAGATTAAACAAATGCCGCTCCGATTGTTCGAGATTTATGATCATGAGCTTGGGCTCGAGGCGACAATCAGTCGCCGAACGTAGCCGCGGTCAAAGGGATGAACGTTTTATCTAACAAAGGCACAGAGTAACTCTATACCTCTCCTTAAAAGAAATAGTCGTAGCGACACGCGGCAGTAAATATTTCAATGGTTTCTGTCCCGTGGCTCGTCACACGCAGATTCTATACTCCGGGTAAGATGATCTCCAGATGTCAACATATCTCCGCAGTATATGTTTAGCTAACGATGAGGACCCGCTATAAATCTTAAGATTTAGTCAAGCGAAGTCCTTCAAATAGACTTTGTTGCAACTACGGGAAGATAGGAGAAACCTATCTTCCACGAACGATGCCCCCCGTCAACAACCTCCCCTCAAGGGCGGCCAGCATCTCTTTCAAAACGCCGATATGGAGATCGATCAATTAGCAACAGCGCTAATTTCCCTCACCTTTGGAACGAAAGCTTTCTTTGACGAATCCAAGGATCTCATGTCTTTAGACACACCCATTATAGTTTTCCTCGACGGCATCATCGAGACGGAGAGTCATTCTTTCGTGCGATCTCATTGACGAGTGACAGTACTATCTTACAACCAGTGAATATCTCACGTCTAGTTAACAAAGAGTTAGACTTGAACTGTGCGAGAACATACGTTTATCATCCCATGACCGCGGATTCGTTTCGAACCTAAGGTCATTATCACTAGTGCTACGAGTGCCTAATCTTGTTAATAAGCCTGCGCTAATAAACTCTTCATTGTATCACGACAATGGCTAATTCTAATGAGAATTCATTAAACGTCCCTCACCATAATCCTGACTTCAATCCGACATAATTATATTTAATTTTTTTCATGTTGAAGATATCAATATTATTGCTTTTAGATTCGAGTTCGACTAATAATAATGGCAGTAGTTACTTTGTCTCGAGTTTGATCGTATTAGCTATTGTTTCTACTTGATGGTTCAGCATTCGCAGTTCCTCTGCTATGCTTTTGAAATAAGTTCGCCAGTGAAGTCCTGTAATGACAATTTTACGGTTCCTTTCAATTTTAATTTGATACGTATGCCATCTAGCATATTTATCTTTAAGTTCCTGAGTCACTTTGTGAAATATGGCAAGAATACTTGTCTGTACCTTGATTTGATTTAAGCTGTTTTTTAGCTGTTTTACGTTATAGCTGTCAATCCCTGCGTTATCATTTAGGGGTTGACTCTATTATCTGTGCTTCGATATAGATAGGAGTTGATTTAGCGGCTTTAGTTTTTGCTAGGATTTGTGGTTCTATACTCATTTCTTCTGAGAGCGAACTGATGGAATTGTTGAAACGAGTTTTGTATCGCAAAGAAGCGAATGAAATTTCGAAATGCGAAAATAATATAAAAACACAGGTATAATATAATATTATCGAATTTTTATGCAGGAAAACCATTTATTATTTAATATAATTCACTCAATTTAACTCCATCATTCAAGTTAATTCAATAAATTAACATAAAATATGTAAATTATTTATTTATTGCTGTATACCATTATATTAAAAGTAAATTCATTGTGATTCTTCCCATATTTTATATTTTTATTTTATGATTGATAAAATATTTACAGTTGTATGTTTATATGATATTTTCGTTTCATTTTTAGCTATAAAACACATAGAAAAGGTTTGTACAAAGACTTACATAGTTATCTATGTAAGTCTATGTATAATCATAAATATTGAAGGAGTGAGGTATTATATTAAAGCCCGTCTTGTTGTTACTTCTAATAGTATTTAACTTAAAATATGAAACTTATTGATTTATATAAGTTATTTCTATACATACTACATCATATATCATGTTACAGGTGGTAATATACATTTTGAAGATTTAAATTTGGAACGTTCTTACTCACCTGTTAGAGCTTATTGTCAAAGTAAGCTGGCCAATATTTTATTTACTAAAGAATTGAACAAAATGTTAATCGGTAAGTAGTAGAATTATGCTTTTAAAAAATTCTATGGTTTAGTAATTTTAATTATTTCCGCTCTAAACGAACTGATTCAATTGTTTTTAAAATAAATATTTCATCTGTAATTGAGAAGTGAAGAAAGAGAACATTTATATATACGTTACTATGTTCGTAAAGGCATAGAGATAATAATAATTAGTAAAGGTATGTGTACAATGTACAGAATGTAAAAAGTTACATATTTTTTATGGTTTTGGCAGATGATACAACACCTTTGGATCGGCGGAGAGTTACAAAATAAAGTGGTCGCAAAATTGACCTAGACCTTCAATTCCAAGATCAACATTTTTTCATTGTAATTACGGTGGTGGTCACACCTCAAATTAATCTAAATGTTCGACTTTCTTCAAATTAATCTAAATGTTCGATTCTTTCCTTGCCAAGGTTTGCCCCATTATCATTTTACAGCCACATCGCTCGCGGTGTGTTGCGTTACGTTACGTGAGTGACACAGCGTAGGTTGTAGGTCGTAGTGTGTAGATTAATCATAATCTGTAACTCACAGTCACACGTACACTCGAATGTATTTCAGTGGTAAGATTTGTACGACACTTTCTTTTAATGAAATAAATAATAAATCATTTGATATAAATTAAATTCTTTCAACAAAATTATTTAAAAAATTAATGAAATGAATTTGAATAAAAGCACAAAACTATTAGTTAGGAGAGGTATCTATTCATATAATTATTGTATGTATTATAAATAATTTCATTTATTCATAAGCTATTAATGTAGGTAATTGCACAAATATTTTAAATGTTCCTAAAATTTTATAGATGTAAAATATAGAATGCAAATAAAAAAATACAGAATACGAAAAATATACAAAATACGAATGAAATGTAGAATATTGACTAATTGTAGAATATTGTAGAATATAGAGAAAATGAATAAAATGCAAAATACAAATAAAACATAAAGGCAGTTTTACAGTCGATATTATTACTATCATCCTATGGTTTTGTTTCTTTTTTGTACATACTATTCTTGAAAAGTTGTAGCGTTTCGTTAGTTATTGAGTTAGTTATAATAATGTAGTATCGTAAGAAAAAGCCTGATTAGAGATCGATCAAAAGAGAGTGTCGTCTGTCCTTCAGTTGTTAGTTTACATAAGGAAATAAGCCTATGTGACTAAGGTCACCTAGTTCTTGCGGAGCGTTGACATGATGAGATTAAAGAGAGGAAAAAATAACGCTAATGGAGGGGGACGAGTTGAATTCAAAGAGTGTTGATCGAGAAGTGAAAGTGAGTGGAGAGGAAAGCTAATCGAGAAGCCGGAGAATAGAGTTGCTAGCGTTGTTAAGAGATTGAGTTATTAGCGTTGTGGAGTTGCGTGAGTTGTTAGCGTAGCTGAGAGATTGAGTTGTTAGCGTTGTCAAGTTCCGAGAGTGGTTGAAGTAAAATAAGATTGTTGCGTTTAGTTCAGTTTAGTATAAACAGCCATCGTTTTAATATCTAATTAATATCTGTTTAGTTTGTTTATTGTAAATAAATTAAAAATAATATCAGGAAAAATTTATACCTAAATTTCCTCGATACTACAATAACAACGTGCATTGAGATTTCTAAAATCTAATCGAATTCTGCTTAATGCAATAACCATTTTTGGCTTCAATTTGTTCCGACCTCTCGTTTGTATTTCGTTCACTGAAAAAGAAAAAGATCTTCCTATATTTGCATCAGAGTCGGGCAAAGACAAACACAAAATTGCAAATTTGGAAATGTTTTGGTATTTGTATTTCCCATTGGAACCTTTTAGTTTGTTAATTTTATTTCAAAATTGTGAAACATTAAGTTTCAGATCATTTAGTTCTTCAGTTTGTGAAAATTGGAACGCTTAAACAGTACCACTCATGCAAACACTCTTGTTTATTATCTTTTGTTCGAAATTTATTAAAAATGTAATTTAATTGAGTTTTGTGTCGAGAAATGTCCAGACTAATAGATGGCCTTAAAAATTATGAAGAATTAAAAAAATTGTATTGACATTCTTTTAATTTCGAATGACAATCTTTTAATGATACCGTGGAAGATGCTTTGGTAGAGTGCATACGATTTGTAAATTAAAAATGTAAAATCGAAAAATTCAATTTTAGCCAGATTTTTCTGAATGTGAACCATTATGCGATTGAATGGGGTTTTGTATAAGGCGGTGGTACAAGATGCCGTGCGCGAATTAAGCTTTCTTGCGTTTCTACAAATCTTTTAGATATGACTAACGCATTTATACCCAAAATATGCAAGTATTGTACCACATCTGATAAATTTCAGGCCTTCTAGACTGTAGCGATTTGACGCTCCGTAACGCTCCCAAAAATTCTCTTTTGGAATGCTCGCTCCATTCGCATGATTTTTTTTCTATCTATTTATTATAATATTTACAATCAATTCTCGTTGAGAATTTTCAGTAACTTCATTTGGCGTGATACAATGACATGGCTTATAATAGTTTTATATTGTTGGTTCTAGTAGGATCTAAGGATTTAATCTAAAGGGTGTTTTCTTTTTAGTCTGCGGATCTGGTCCGTCGTGTCCAGTAGTTGGGTGACTAATGGGTTGTGGTGGTTGTTGACTCTTGTGTTATATCTGCTTCTGAACTTGTGTATTCCATCTTTGACTGTAGGTATCTTGAGGTCGCCGTGGATTGTTTCGTTGGTAACATACCAGGGTGCATTTAATAGGGATCTTAGCGTTTTCGATTGGAAGCGTTGGAGTATTTCAATGTTGGAATTACTTGCTGTTCCCCATAGTTGGATTCCGTAGATCCAGACAGGTTTTATTACGGTCTTATAAAGCGTAATTTTGTTCTGCGTGCTTAGGTTGGAGCGACGGCCAATGAGTCAATAAAATTTTTTGAGTTTGTCCCTGAGTTGTTTAGATTTGTCTACGATATGTTGTTTCCAAGTTAATCTCCTGTCCAGAGTCATGCCCAGGTATCTGACTGTGTCCTTGCTAGGAACTGTTATATTGTTAATGGAGACCTGTGGGCAGGTTTGTTTTCGCAGCGTGAAGGTTACATGTGTGGATTTTTTTTCATTAACTCTGAAGCCCCATTTATGGAACCCCTTTTCCATTGAGTCGAGACCTCGCTGGAGAGTGGATGAGGCTATTATCGGGCTGGCGTGGGACGCCAATAGCGCTGTGTCGTCGGCAAATGTTGCTATGGTTATTTCTGTCGATATTGGTAAATCGGCAGTGTAGATGAAGAACAGAAGGGGTCCGAGGACACTGCCTTGGGGTATGCCCTATTGGGAAAGTTGTGGTAATGGCGTCTGCGTATTTAACCATGAATTGTCTTTTGATTGGGTAGGACTTTAGGATGGAATAGTAAGTGTGTGGTAGGACTTTTTTAAGTTTGCAAAGAAGCCCTTTATGCCATACTTTGTCGAATGCCTGTTGAATATCAAAGAATACCGTTGAGCAGTATTTTTTCTTTTCGAGGGTTTGGCTGATATTGTGTGTTATTCGGTGGATTTGCTCTATTGTGGCATGCTGTTTCCGAACACCGAATTGATGATCTGGCAGAGTTTTCAGGTCCTCTAGGAGTGGAAGGAGTCGATTCGTTAGCAACTTTTCGAATAGTTTTGACAAAGTGGGTAGAAGACTAATTGGGCGATAGGAGCTAGTTTCATGCATTGGTTTTCCGAGTTTTGGGATGAGCGCAATTAGTGACGTTTTCCAAGTTTTGGGATAGTATTGAAGGCGAAGAATTGCGTTGAAGATTGAAGAAATGAGTGCAATCCCTTTTATGGGTAGTTCCTTAATTGCTTTATTACTTATTTGATCATGTCCCGGTGCTTTCCTGGGATTCAGACGATGGATTAATTCAGTAACCTCTAGAGAAGTGAAAGGTTTAATGGGAGGAGACATTTGGAAGGGAGAATGCAGGTATTCTGTTATTTCTGGAGCGATATTGGAGGAATGAGGTTTAAAAACGTTGGATAGGTAGTTAGCGAATAGATTGGCTTTTTCTATAGAGCTTCGTGCCCATCCGCTTTGCGGACAGCGAATTGGAGGGATTATTTGCGGGGGACGCGTGAGTTTCCTGGAAACCTTCCATAGTGAGTAGTTGGAGTCGGCAGAGGGGGACAAATTGACGAGGTACTTTTGGAAACAGTCATTTTTGTATTTTTTAATGATTTTCGTTAACTTCCTGGTTGCGTTGTTTAGTTTGCGTTTGTCGTCCGGTGTTCTCTGGGTTTGCCATACTCTTCTTAGTCTTCGTTTGTCTGTGATTTTGTTTAATATGTAATGGGGATATTCGTGTTTGCTGATAGTAGTCTTAGTAGGTGTTGAGGAGCGGATAGCGTTTATTATGCCCGTGTTTACGTTTCCTTGTGTTGCCTGCGCATAGAATATTGATGGTATGGTGAGTTCTTGGTTCTCGTATGGTAATCTCCTTGGTTCTTAGTTTTGGATACTTAATATTATGTAGCGTTTTATAGGCTGAACATCCTTTGTAGTTCGCAGAATGCTCTCCTTGACAGTGGATGCACTTCGCGGGGGTTTCAGGGGATTTAGTGCATTGGTCAGTGGGGTGACTACCTGCGCATTTTACGAACCGGAAGTTATGATTGCAGTATTTCTGCGTGTGGCCGTACCTTTGGCACCTTTTGCATTGTACTATTTCTTTCTTTACAAGAGGTGGTTCGAACTGAACTATGGAGTTCATCAGCCGGTTGACGTTGTAGATTTCTTTGTTATTTCCTTTTTGTTTTAAATCTACGAAGAATAGCTATAGGGGATTTTTTGTGATTCTATGTCTTATGTTGCTGATGTTAGTTACTTCGTGGCCGTTCTTTAACAGTTCGAACTTTAGTTCGTCTAGATCGGCTGAGTGGTGGATGTTACGTAGCATCACACGAAATGGTCTTTCTTGCTTGAGCTGTTAAGTGTGGAAGTTGGCATTCAGGGTTTTTAACAACTTTGTTAATTTTCTATAGGCGTCTGGGTTGGTCGGCAGGATTTTTACACGGTTGTTGCCGATTTTCAATTTATATTCCTCCTTGCTGATTTCTTTTTCGATTGTCTTTGTCATTGATTGAATGCCAATGACATCGTCAATGAAGTTTGGCGGGGGAGGGGGAGTTTTTTGGGTATCTTGTGTATTTACCGCTTCGGTTGTGTCCATTGCGTCTTCTGTTGCTTCCAGTATCGCGAACTTATTGTGGGTCACTTGGCTAGCTGGTGGGTTGGTTTGTCTCTAGCTCACATTAATCTTGGTAGCTTCCAGCTTGCGTTTCTTCATGTGCGCGTCGTTTGCAAAGAGGGGTGTAGTGCCCCTTTGCCACGGGAAGGAAGGGCGGCTTTGTTGTGACTGAGCTCCGTAGAGCCCGTTTGGGATGATTGGGCCATCATCGATTTAGTTAATTCAATATGAAAAAACTAGTCGAGAGGCTGTGATTCGGGCCAGAGTTTAGTAGCATTGGATTTTTCACTAGCACGTTTGCGAACACTTTTTTTTTTTTTTTTTTTTTTATTTATTAGAATATTTACAATCAATTCTCGTTGAGAATTTTCAGTAACTTAATTTGGCGTGATACAATGACATGGATTATAATAGCTTTATATTGTTGATTCTAGTAGGACTAAGGATTTAATCTAGTGGGTATTTTCTTTTTAGTCTGCGGATCTGGTCCGTCGTGTCCAGTAGTTGGGTGACTAGTGGGTTGTGGTGGTTGTTGACTCTTGTGTTATATCTGCTTCTGGACTTGTGTATTTCGTCTTTGACTGTAGGTATCTTGAGGTCTCGGTGTATTGTTTCGTTGGTAACATACCAGGGTGCATTTAATAGGGATCTTAGCGTTTTCGATTGGAAGCGTTGGAGTATTTCAATGTTGGAGTTACTTGCTGTTCCCCATAGTTGGATTCCGTAGGTCCAGACAGGTTTTATTACGGCCTTGTAGAGGGTTATTTTGTTCTGTATGTTTAGTTTGGAGCGTCGGCCCGTGAGCCAATAGAATTTTCTTAGTTTTTCCTTTAGTTGCTTTGTTTTTTCCGAGATATGTTTTTTCCAGGTTAGCCTCCTGTCCAGGGTCATGCCCAGGTATCTTACGGAGTCCTTGCTTGGGATTATTGTGTTGTTAATGGTGACCTGGGGGCAGGTTTGTTTTCGGAGCGTGAAGGTTACATGGGAGGATTTTTTTTTCGTTTATTTTAAAGCCCCATTTTTGGAACCACTTTTCCATGGAGTCGAGACTTCGCTGGAGAGTGGATGAGGCAATTGCCGGGTCTGCGTGGGTAGCTAATAGTGCTGTGTCGTCGGCAAATGTTGCTATTGTTACCTCGTTTGATATGGGTAAGTCGGCAGTGTAGATGGAGAATAGTAGGGGTCCGAGGACACTACCTTGCGGTATGCCGGATTCTATTGGGAATGTTGCGGAAGTGGCGCCTAGACATTTGACTATGAATTGTCTGTTGGTTAGGTAGGATTTTAAGATGGAGTAGTATGGGTGGGGTAGGATTTTTTTAAGCTTGTAGAGTAGCCCTTCATGCCATACTTTATCGAATGCCTGTTGGATGTCTAGGAATACGGCTGAGCAGTATTTTTCCTTTTCAAGGGTTTGGCTGATCATGTGGGTTATGCGGTGGATTTGCTCTACTGTTGAGTGTTGTTTTCGGAAGCCGAATTGGTGATCTGGGAGAGTTTTCAATTCTTCTAGGAGTGGAAGGAGACGGTTCGTGAGCATCCTCTCGAATAGTTTAGATAGGGTAGGTAAGAGACTGATTGGGCGATAGGAGCTGGCTTCATATATTGGTTTACCGGGTTTGGGGATGAGGGTGATTAGTGAGATTTTCCACGCCTTAGGAAAGTGTTCAAGGCGGAGGATGGCGTTAAAGATTGATGCGATGAGTGCAATCCCTTTTATGGGGAGTTCCTTGATTGCCTTATTTCCTATTAGGTCGTGACCTGCTGCTTTCTTGGGGTTTAGGCGACTGATTGCTTCTATGATCTCTGCAGAAGTGAAGGGTTGGATAGGAGGGGACATTTGGAAGGGAGTGTGCAGGTATTCGGTGACGTCCGCTGCGGCTATGGAGGAATGGGGTTGGAATACTTCAGTCAAGTGTTTGGCAAATAGGTTGGCTTTTTCTATAGGGCTACGCGCCCATCCACCCTGCGGGCGGCGGATTGGAGGTATTATTTGTGGGGGGCGCGTGAGTTTCCTGGAGGCTTTCCATAGTGAGTAGTTTGAGTCGGCTGTGGGGGACAGGCTGGCGAGATATTTGTGAAAACGGTCATTATTGTAGTTCTTTATGGTTTTGGATAGTTTTCTAGTTGCGTTGTTTAGTTTGCGTTTGTCCTTTGGTGTTCTATGGGTCTGCCATATCCTTCTTAGTCTACGTTTTTCTGCTATTTTTTTTAGTATGTACTGGGGGTATTCGTGATTGCTGATGGACGTTTTTGCCGGTGTGGAGACGCGGATAGCGTTTATTATGCTCTCATTTAGGTATTCCGTGGCTGCTTCGATTTCGTCATTGGTTTTTAGTGAGGTTGAGGCTGAAGTTGTGTGGGTAAAGACTTCTCTAAAGAGCTGCCAGTTGGTGTGTTGGTTATGAATGGAGCCATTAGGTGTATTCTCGATGATAGTTGAACTGACTGTTACTATCACGGGGGAATGATCAGAGGAGAGATCAGCCGAGGAATTGATTTGGACGTGTCTTGGCGAGATATTTTTAGTTATGAAGAAATCAAGGAGATCGGGTATTTTGTTTGTGTCGGTGGGCCAGTGTGTGGGTTCGTATGTGGTAAGGTAGTTGAGGTTGTTGGATATTATGCTGTTGAGGAGGTTTTTGCCTCTTACTGTAACCAGTCTGCTACCCCATTGGGTGTGTTTAGCGTTGTAGTCTCCTCCGGCTATGCATCTGTTGCCCAGGATGTCCAGGAAGTGGTCGAAGTCTTCTTTGGCGATGGAGTGTCTGGGAGGGCAGTATACAGCTGAGGTGGTGATTGTACCATGATAGTCTTCTATTGCTACGTTTGTTGCTTGGAGGTAGTCTTTCTGGAATGGTGGAAGTTCGTAGTGTTTGATATTTGCTTTGATTATGATTCCGGTGCCGCCGTGGGCCTTTCCGCTGGGGTGTTGGGTATGGTAGAACTTGTATCCGTTTATGTTCAGGTAGTTTTTGTCGGTGAAGTGGGTTTCAGATATGAGCATTATGTCGATTAGCTGGTGTTTTAGGAAGAGTTCTAGCTCAAGTTTGCGTTGCGCTAGACCATTGGCATTCCAGAGAGCTATGCGTCTTGGTTTTATTTTGTGTCTGGGCGTATTAATTTGTCCATGATGAATGTTAATAGCGATAGCAAATTGTTTATTTGCTCTGATTGTTTCTCTATTAGCTTTTCTAGTCTAGAGACGTTGTCTGTGTTAGGTGAGGTGGGGGCACTATTTTGGGGAGGATCCCTGTGGCTATTTGGTGTATTTTGAGTGCCTTGTACCGCTTGGGCATAGGAGTTTGAGGCAGTGGTGAGTTTGATAGGGCTGGGTGTTTGATTGATTGGGGGGATTGGGATAACTGTGGATTTCGGCGAGCTGGGTGTTTGGTGATTTTCCTCTTTTGTTCTAAGTTTGGGGTATTTGCTTGAGTACAGACTTTTGTAGGCTGAGCAGCCTTTGTAGTTGGCAGGATGGTCACCTTGACAGTGGATGCACTTCGCTGGGGTTTCCGGAGATTTCCTGCACTGGTCGGTGGGGTGTGTACCTGCACATTTGACGCAGCGGAAGGTGTGGTTGCAGTATTTCTGCGTGTGCCCATATCTTTGGCACCTTTTGCATTGGACTATCTCCTTTTTGGTTTGCGGTGGTTCGAATTTAACGATGGCGTTCATTAGACGACTGATATTGTAGATTTCCTTGTTGTTTGGTTTCTGTTTTAAGTCGATGAAAAATAGGGATAGCGGGTCTTTTGTGACTCTATGCCTTACGTTGCTAACATTTGTGACTTCGTGGCCGAGTTTCGATAGTTCTATTTTTAGTTCGTCGATGTCTGCGGAGTGGTGGATGTTTTGTAGCACCACCCGAAAAGGTCTTTCTTCCTTGAGTTGGTAGGTGTGGAAGTTGGCATTCAGGGCCCTGAGTGTCTTGGTGAGCTTCCTGTAAGCTTCTGGGTTCGTCGGCAGGATTTTTACTTGATTGTTGGTTATTTTCGGGTTATAGTCCTCCTTGGAGATATCTCTCTCTAAGGACTTGGTCATTGTCTGGATGTCTATGACATCATTAATAAATATTGGTGGGGGAGGGGGGCGTCTCTGTGTGTGGTGGTTAGGTGGCGAGCCTGCGGTTTCCATGGCGTCGTTGGTGGATTCCAAGATTGCGAACCTGTTGTGGGTGTTGATTTGCGTTGATGGCTGTTCGTTCGAGATTATGTCTGCTGGTTCGGTTTTGCGTTTTTTCGCCTTATTGGCGTCGTTGGCACGGGGGGATCTGCTGAGCTTCTGCCACGGGGGGAGTAGCGCGGGGTAGTGGTGGGTTTGCACAGGCGAGCCTGGTCGTGATTGTTGGGCCATCATCGAGCTAGCTATTTCAATATGAATAACTAGTCGTGAGGTTATGCGGCAGGGATCGGGTTGGGGTTAGTTGCGTAGGCTTTTCTTCTCTCTGGCGGATAGGAAACACTTGGGAAGATAGGAGCACGTTGTGTTCACTTTCGACGGTTGGGTAACACGTGTTGCTTTCGAACTTCACTGGGCACTAGAGACACGTCTGCACGCTTCGGCACTCGACAGCGAACTGTTTGCGAACACTTGGCCAGGTTTGTTGGATTCGCTTTCGACAGATGGTCGTCACGTGTTGTTTTGTGAACTTCACAGGGCACTGGACTCACGTCTGCACGCTTCAGCACTTACCAGCGAACTCCATTCGCATGATACACAAAGGATTATTGTTCGCGTGTGTTGAACTGCCGGTCGAAATAATTTTAGTTATCGAAACCTAGCTGACTGCTGATGTCCAGTGTCCTATTTCTACTTCTCTTTCCATCTGACAGAATCTTTTCGCACTTAGTGAGATTGTCACTATCCTTGTTCGGAGTTGTTTAAGCTTTAGTGTTATTCCTAAACATCTGAGCATTCTATTTGATGCATGCTTTGTCGAGTTTTGAATGTCCGCATATAATTACCAGTTCTGTTTATACTTATATCTTTTTACGCATTTTCAGCAGCTGAAATTCAAGGCATACACGTATATTCTTTACATCCTGGAGTAGTGAAAACAGAATTGTGTCGATATATGGATGCATCGTTTTTCCGAGGTATGACATCAATTGTAAGGTTGATCCAGCCTTTCATGAAAACTGCTGAACAGGGTGCTCAAACGACTTTATATTGTGCTGTAGACGAAAATGCAGGAAAAGAAAGTGGTCTATATTATGAGTAAGTTGGTTAGATACATGCAGGACATTTGCCCTTATAATGTGGTTTCGTATATCTTCACATATTGTCATATATACATATTTTATTTTTTTCATTATTTATTTATTCTTTGCTTTTCGGCTGTAAATGGCCTCCAGCTATTAGCCCAACAATCCTACATAATCTTTACCCAATACGACAATAATATATTTCTTTAACGCTTTACTACTTCTCTAGTCTTTATTATAATTAATTTAACCTATTTTATCTTATTGTTATTGCCTATTTTTCTTTGGTGCTGTTTTCTGCTCTTATCACCTTCTTCTCTCTTCTCTTTCTCTCAAAATCCTTTTCATTTCCCCCCGCCCCGCTGTCGCTTTATCCACAAAGTCTCCTCTACGTACCACCTCAAATTTCTGCCTCCGCAGCTCTCCGCCAGATATTCTATCGCCTCTTTCTATTTCCACGTATATTCCACATTCTTATTCTCATTTCTACATCCGAATCTTGCTGTCATGAATCTGTCCTTTCTCTTTGTCCTCTTTCTCTCAGATAACGCGGCATGCTTTCTGTCCTTATCTTCTTGTATGTGGTGTTATACCTTCACCCCTCTGTCTTTTTCTCTTTTTCCATCTCACCCTTTCCTCTCGTTTTCTCCCCATTCTGTCCAACTCCCAAAGACATTCCTCCACTAGATCTGATACCTGATATCTGACTGCCCTCTTTAGTACCTTGTCCATGATCTTCTCAATCTTGGTCTCCTTCACCAGGATGTAGTTTGGAGTTCCTCTATCCCAGTATACCCTTGATATATTTTTATCCTTCCAACCCTGTTTTTTTCGTAATATTACGTCTTTTTTATTGTTATCGTCGCCCTGTTATCTCTGTCCGTTTGTGTCTTTATATCTTGCAACTCGTCTTCAATATGACTCCCAAATTTTTACTTCTTTAGCCTCCTTCAACCTTTCTCCTGCTCAGTTTCATTCCTTCTCATATTTTTCCTTTTCCTTCCTCTTCTCTCGAACAATATAGCATCATCTTCGTTTTCTTCGTGCTCATTGTGAGTCCTTTCTTCTTCAGGTACTTTCTCAGTCTTCTGAACACACTTTTCACTCCTTCTAGCCATCGTCGGTATATCAGCCACGTAGGTTAATGGCCACATCTTTTCCCTTCTTATCTGTACCCTTCTCTCCCCTTTCTTTCTCAAAGCCTCCCCCATGTTCAACAGATATACGTTGAATAGCATGAGACTCTATCGTACGTCCCTTGTTGTCTCAAATTCCTGCATTTTTCCCTTTCCTGCCTTCATCATATCTTCGTCTCCTGGTAGATTTCCGTTACTTTTCGCCTTAAATTCCTTTGCATCTTTGCGTCCCAACCTCTCCTCCAATCTGCTTCTACCAAACCAATCAAAAGCCACCCTCAAATCTATAAAGCATGCATACAGCTTCTCCTCCTGCTCTCTTCTCTGTTAATTACACGATGTATCACGTATATCGCGTCCATCGTCTTTGGACCATGTTCCCTCTCCTATAAGCTTTCTCTCTATCTCTCTCTTTAGCCTTTCATTAAGGATGTTTGCGTATATTTTGTATGCTGTATAAAGCATGTACGAGTGTATGTATGTACGCTACTCTGTCTCTCCCGTTCTTTCCTTTTTGTATGTGAGGTAAATTATGTTCGTCCATTCCTTCGGTAACCTTCCCCCTTTCCAGATCTTGTTCAACTTTCTACAGAATTCTTCTCAAATCTTTCTCGGCATGAGTCTTCAGGTTTCGTTCTCAATTTTGCCTATGCCTTTGCTCTCTTCGACTCTCCAAGTGTCCTGATCGCTTCTTTCGTTTTGCTTTTCATTTCCTACTTTATCCTCTCCCATACTCTCAGCAGCCTTGCGAAGTATGCCTTCCACTTCTTTAGCCTGATGTTCTTGTCCATTCTTCCCTTCTTTTTCCTTTCCATTTTCCTATATTTTCAGTTTCTATATTCGTTTCTCTTGGTTGTAAACTCCTCTGTTAATCTTTTCGCTTCGAAACTTCCCAGTTCCTTTCTTAACTCTCTCTTTCTTTACTTCCATGTTTCTTTCCTTATTGACTCCCTGATTCTGTCCCTTTTCTCTTCCCTCTGTGGTAAAACTCTACCCCTTTCTCCGACTAGTCACTCCTTTTGATTTCCCTCCTTTATCTCTCCTGCCTCTCTGTTCCTTTTATTGCTCCTCCTAACTGTACGTGATTCGAGCCCATCCTTACTTCCTTGTTCGCTTGCTTTCTCATCTGCTATCACGTAGTCCACTATCCAGGCTTTTTGTTGAGACTTGTCCTTTGCTTTTCTTTCGTTTGCATTTCTCTTTCCCACTCTAGCATTGAAGTCTTTTCTTATCAGCAGCGATTCTTTCTCTTTCTCCTCTATGCCTTCCTCTATCGTTTTCATTGTTTCTTCCGTCTTCCGGCTGTACACCGTCACCACTCTTCAAATTTTCTTGTTGAACCTCCATATTCCTAAATATTCCATATTTTGATAATATTTTAATAAATATTCCATATTTTCTGTTTCTGTCAAGTGCTATCGCGTCGTCAGGACTATGCCTTTCCCTTCTGTTCTCCCTTACAGTCGAAATACACTACTTGGATCTTGTCGGTAGTTTATTATTTATGCTAGCCAGTCTTGCTCTTCTATCTGCTTCTCCGTGAGCTCTACCAGGTCGAAATCCTTCATCTCCATCTCCACACCTCTCCTCATTTACTCTCTTGGCCCGCCACATTCCATATCACATCTCCATTCCTCTCTTTCTTCTCTACCCGCCCCCGTTTCCCTCGCCACATGCCTCTTCTATCATGTCTTTCAGTTTTTCCTCCCTTTCATTCCAAATTATTCGTCGGAAATATTTATTACACGTTCTTGACTATTGAGCGCGGAATAAATTAAAATTCCAAATTCTAATTTGTATATTACCTTCTTAATGATTTAATATTCCAATTCAGAAATATCTTTCTTCACGATCGTCGTATTACCGAAAAAGAGTCCACGTAGTTCTTTTATGTGTTCCAGACGGAACCCATGCCAAAATTGTATAATAGCGTAAAAATAGGCCTATACTTATAAGAAGTTTCTAATTACAGAATTCTTATTTAGTACTTTATTATGGTAATTTGAATCTCTGAGAGGATATTGCCTTTCTTTGAAAATTTTTATTTAATTCTACAATATATATTTATCTTTTAGCAACTGCAGAACAGCAAGACCCTCGTCAAAGGCTTGTAACACTGAATTAGCAACCCGATTGTGGAAACGTAGTTGTGAATTGCTCGGTTTGCCATCGGAAGTAGGGTTTCAAGAACTACTAAAAACAATCAGTAATGAAGAAGTTGAACAATAAGAATATGTTTATAAAATTATATGTTTATACTACACTACATTAGCATTCTAATAAAAGTGAAAATTGTATACAAGATTGCTCTGCACTACACACATATATAGATATACACATGCGTATCCGTATCTTTGGGAAAAATTCATAATATATATATATATATATATATATATATGTATACGTTATTAAGCCACTAAAACACAAAGAAATAAATATATAGAATTACATTTCTACGAACCTAGAGAATTATATATGAAATCCACATTATGGAATATTCAACCAATTAACGATCCGAGAAACAATGAAAATAACAATACACGCACACATATACATATGCATATATATATTTTACATAATGAAAAATTACATTGTGAAATATATATATATACACATATTATTATATCTAATAATCTAATCTAATAAACATAAAGAAAGAAATGTACAAAACCACCTTGTGAAAATTACATTACTGAACATTCAAATAAACCAACTGAAGATTTAATATAATAACATATAATAATATAATAATATATATATATATAGATATGTGAAATATCAGCATTGTATATAACCAAAAACAATACAAATGTCACACAACTCCTTCAACAACTTCGATTCTTCGTTCCTGCCGACAACACCTCACACGATGATTGCGTCTTCTGGGGCCACTTACGGATTCTTTACAATCCTTCTTCTTCTTGCACTGAAATACCATATGCAGTGAATGAAACACGAAAGAAGCAGGATAAACTAAATAAAAGAAATTATAACAAGGTACACACCGAGACAGTCCGCATGGGAACCTCTGACAAAGATACCTCCGTATCTATCATTAAACGCATAATAATCAAGATGCACAAACCTCATCTGGAAGTCGACACCATTCACAGCGTGCCAATACAAGGGAAGAAAACGAATGAAATTGTATCTCGTGAAGACGTCTCACCACTTTCCATAGATCAGTAACTGGAGTTACACAACTAATAACCTAATAACAAGAAGGTAATATAAAATATACACGATTTAATATACAGCAAATATGGACATATAAATCCACAATGAGCAAAATATATCTTATATTGTCAAATAAAATCAAATCGTCAAAGGATCATCGGGACACGACGCCAACGAAGGTGCCACTGTGCCTATTTGGATGGAAAACCGCCCCTTCAGCATCATCCTTTGCACATATTCACACACGCACGTCGATCACGTCATCTCGTACCATTCACATATCTTCCTCCTCTTGCGCTAGAACAAATTCACAAGTTTAAGGAAACAAACAACATGCGAAACGAGATAGAATACTAAAAACACATACTCACACAGTTCGCACAGGCGCGGACGCTTTTGTGTCCATGACTCAACATAACCTGTAATCATCAAAATCCACGTTCTCTCATGGAAACTCTAAAAACCTGCAGTATTGCGATTCCCGCCGGAATGAACTGTCACGTGACTGTCATCCCATTGGGGATGTCATTATAAAAAGCGTAGCGACACAATTCAAAAGAGAGTAATCGTTATCAGTTAGAATATAGTCAGAGAGTAATCGTTACCAGTTAGAATATAGTCGGAGAGTAATCGTTACCAGTTAGAATATAGTCAGAGAGTGTTAGCGGGTCAGTTGAATAAAGGAATAGAGAGAGTAATTGTTAGCGGGTCAGTTGAATAAAAGAATAGAGTAAGATTAATTGTTAGCGTTCGGGAGAATTTAGTGAAAATAAAGAGAGTAATTGTTAGCGGGTCAGTTGAATAAAGGAATAGCAAAGAGTAATTGTTAGCGTTCAGTAGAATTTAGCGAAAATAGAATAGATTAATTGTTAGCGTTAGCGTTAGCGATTAATTGTTAGTGGTTCAGTTAAAATAAGAGAATAATCGGAATAATCGATATTAGTTGAATCGGTTCGTTTCGGTAGAATAAGCAGATAATTGATATTAGTCGTTCAATTGAATTTGAGTGAGTCTGATATCAGTTCGTTCAGTTGATTTAATTAGAATTTAAGTTAGGATTAGAGAATAATTGTTCGTTCCAGTTCGAGTTTAAGAATTACGAGATATAAATGTTATTAGTCAGTTCGAATTATAAAATAATTGTTATTAGTCAGTTAGAATTAAAACAATAGTTGGCTCAAGTTTTTGTGTTAGAATTTCGAATTGTTAAACACGTCCGGACACACTGTTGTTTACACTGTTCAAGTCAAATAAAGATTAAAACAAAAATTATAGAAGTGTCAATCTTTGTAAAACCGGAATCACCCCAGCGGAGGCCAACGTCAGGTGAGTCAACTTTTAATTATTATTAATAATTAATAATTAAAATAATAAATAATATCAATAATTAGTATAATTCGTCATTAATTCCGCCAGTAATAATTATTTATAATATAATTGTTTATTCCAAACAAACCTCTACCGTGCTAGTATTCCTGCGCATAGCAGGTTAGCCGAAACGTGGAGATCGTTGACCAGTGGCCTAAACTCCAATCCACCCTACCTAGTCTAACAAGAAATATCTAATTGAAACAGTCCTTAGACTGTTTCTGGTGGCAGCGACTACTACATTGCTTAAAATTTCAAAATTTGGATATTCAAACGTAACACTATTACGTTATAACGTATAACGTTGTATATTGTTACGTTATAACGTATAACGTTATACAGTATTACCATATAACGTATAACGTTATATAGTGTTACGTTATAACGTATAACGTTGTATAGTATTACCATATAACGTTTATCGATATAAACTATTACGTTATAACGTATAACGTTATATAGTATTGCGATATAACGTATAACGATATATACTATTACGTAATAACGTATAATGTTATACATTATTACGTAATATCGTATAACGTTATGTAGCTTTACCATATCACGTATAACGTTATATAGTATTACCATATCACGTATAACGTTATATACTATTACGTAATAACGTATAATGTTATACATTATTACGTAATATCGTATAACGTTATGTAGCTTTACCATATCACGTATAACGTTATATAGTATTACCATATCACGTATAACGTTATATACTATTACGTAATAACGTATAATGTTATACATTATTACGTAATATCGTATAACGTTATGTAGCTTTACCATATCACGTATAACGTTATATAGTATTACCATATCACGTATAACGTTATATATTATTACCATATAACGTATAACGATATATACTATTACGTAATATCGTATAACGTTATATAGTATTATCATATAACGTATAACGTTGTATACTATTACATAATAACGTATAACGTTATATATTATTACGTTATAACGTATAACGTTATATAGTATTACCATATAACGTGTAACGATATATAGTATTACGTAATAATGTATAACGTTGTATATTGTTACGTTATAACGTATAACGTTATATAGTACTACCACGTGACGTATAACGTTATATACTATGTTACGCTGCGCAACACATCTGCACTTCATCCCGCGCTGCTTGACAGCCAACGGTCTACGTGCCGTCCTTCGAACCTTCCATAGGCCTAAGGACCCACCATAATGTCGAAATCCTAACTGCATTTTTCTCACATATGGTTTTATTCAATCTGTTTGCCAGAAAAAACTTTCTAATTCCTGAACTGTTTTCAGCTGGGTTTTTAGAAGGGTCCTTGGGTTTATTACGTGTTCGTAAGAATTGCGGAGAAAGCAGGTAGTGGTCTAACTACAAAAGCGGAGATCCACCTAACGGAAAATCCGTGTCTCCCCATATACAATGTCGCCTAGGACCCAAGTTAGTAGGAGGCTTCTTCGTTCTATCTTCCTTTCCAACTTTGGTCATAACCAATCGGCATCGCGGATCGTTGCCCTCACTTTTCTAACTGAAAATGTAAGCAACGAATCCGCGTTCTTCGTTCAAAGGGCACTCCCATACCGAGCTTTCCTCCGTACTCACATTAGAATAAACTTTAGAGTTAGATTGTCTCTCATGGTGCCTAGAGTTCCTGCAATCCCTATAACTCTCACCGGTCCTATATCTCTCAGAGTCACGTCTTCTCTCACGGTGCTTAGAGTTCCTATAATCCGTATAGCCCTCACCGTTCCTGCATCTCTAAGAGTTTCATCAACTCTCACGGTGTCTAGAGATCCTGCAATCCCTATAACTCTCACCGTTCCTATATCTCTCAGAGTTTCCTACATCTCTCAAGGTGCCTACACGGCCTAGAGTCTCCTAAGGCTCTCACATTATCCAGAAGTCCGACAGCTCCTACAGCTCTCACGGGCCTAGAGCATACACAGCTCTCCTTCTCTCATCTAAGAATAATCCGTCTCTTCGTTATCTGTATCTTAATCAATGGCGTTACTACTTTGTGTGATTGTAAAAAGTCTTGGAAATATATATTTTTTATAACTCTGTGAATCACAGTGTTATACCAGAACAACTACCCCTATTATCCTAACCGAAATACGGGGTTCGAACTATTCGTGGTGTCGATTATTCTAATCGTAGCGGGAATTTACGACTCCCGTTGACGCGTATTCCAACGACCGCGTCTTCCCGCGATAGCTCGAAAATACACTTAATATAAATTTTATCGGTCTGATTATTTAATACTTTATCTAATTTCACAGTAACGTCATCGACCGCCGTTAGGCTTTTCCCCTTCTTTGTTCAAACTAATTGATAGTCGAAAACTAGTATCAAAGAAGTGTGAATTTAGTCTTAGTTTGTAGAAAACATAAAAATGGGAAAAATGGATATCGTATTAAATCGTTAAAGACGCCAATTTACGATAAAAATTCAGAAATTGTTCAATTTGATTTTGTTATAATGAAAAAACCACCTCCAGCTGCGTCAAAAAATCGTTACCGTTTGATTAACGTCCCGACACGTTGTTAAGTTATATAAGGAACACGCAAGTCGCGCGCGAGCTTTTTCGTGCTTGAACTCCCGGAGAGTGAACATCGGAGAGGAACTTAAACATAAGGTAAATAAAAAAAATATCAAATAATAACATTGAAACTAGTAATTTATAACGTCTAACCCATTAATTTACAACACTTGAGTAATTAATTTATAACATTTAAGCCATTAATTTATAACACATAAGCTATTAATTTATAACATTTAAGGAATTAATTTCTAACATTTAAGTTTTTAATTTATAACATTTAAGCCATTAATTTATAACATTTAAGCTATTAATTTATAACGTTCAAGCCATTAATTTACAACATCTAAGCCACTAATTTATACTTCTAGACCATTAATTTATGACATTTAAGCTATTTATTTATAACATTTAAGCTATTATTTTGCAACATCTAAGCCACTAATTTATAATATTTAAGCTATTAATTCATACATTTAAAACATTAATTTCTTACATTTAAGCCATTAATTTATACTTCTTGACCATTCATTTCTAACATTTAAACTGTTAATTTATAACACTTAAGCTATTAATTTATAACGTCCAAGCCATTAATTTACAACATCTAAGCCACTAATTTATACTTCTAGACCATTAATTTTTAACATTTAAACTCTTAATTTATAACATTTAAGCTATTAATTTGTAACTTATAAGATTTTAATTTACAATAATTGGACCTTTAAGTAACAACATTTAAAAATTTATTGTAACATTTAAATCATTAATTTACAACATCTGCCCTATTAATTAATAACAATTAAACAATTAATTTATTGCAATCAAACTATTAATTAACGACATTTTAACCATTACTTAAAAACAATTGTAGCATTCATTTGTAGTATCTAAGCCATTACTTAATAACAATTAGTTCATTAATTTGTAACAATCAAACCATTAATAAACAACTTTTAAGCTATTACTTAATAGCAATTAAAGCATTAATTTATAATATTTAAACCACTAATTTATAACATTTGAACAACGATATCATGGTAAAATCTGTTTCAGCACAATCGAGTTTAGATCATCCAAAACTGTCTCGATGATCTAGACCGGACTAATACCTCCCGATGGGTGGGACGTCGTGGGCAACCGCAGGGTACGGGCGCTTTGGCCTTAATTGTTCACAAGGTAAATACAGATGTAAAGTGCATTGTGATTCTATTCGGTACAATGATCCATCTTGGAACGAAAAATAAAAATCTCTTTTCTCTTCATCCTCTTGCTTACTACACAGAAAAAATTGTCCTCGTTATTTTTCGCTTCGCGGTCGCTTAATTCTTTCACACTGTCGCGTGGTATACTCCCATATCTCTTTACGCAGGCCCATGGTTAAGTAGAGACGGTACTCGATATTCTGCCAATAGGTTGAATATCGAGATCGATGTATAAAGTTAAATAACCCATGGGCGGGTCTCTTGCGTAGTCACCTCCTCGTGGTGAGACCTGGTAATTGGCATCGTTTTCCAAAAAATTAATCCGTTGATTAATCTTTGGAAAACGATGCCAAGCTAAGAACTACGCACCAGTCCGGTTTGGATCTCCAAATGCCGCCAAAAGAATTTTGGATGATCTGGACTGGACTGCAACGTGGGACACCGTTGGACACCGTTGGACATCGTTGGACACCGTTGGACAACGTTGGACATCGTTGGACACCGTTGGACAACGTTGGACATCGTTGGACACCGTTGGACGACGTTGGACACCGTTGGAAACCGTTGGACATCGTTGGACACCGGGGGACACCGTAGAATGCGTGCGTTTTAGCCTTAATTAATCGTAAGATAGATACCTATGTTAAGTGCATTGTGAGCTCATTCTTTACAGCGATACTTATCCATCTTGGAACGAAAAATTGTACCCGCGATTTGTAGGTTCGCGATCGCTCAGTTGTTTCAAACTGTCGCGTGACGTACTCGCTCGCGCGTATCCCGGGTACGTGCGGGTCAACGTGCACTGGAAAACTCTTTGGATTCGTAAGGCGGCCCAAGCACACCTCAGTCTTGGTGACTGCTCGACGACTGCTCGACGTTCGCACCGAATCGCGGGAGTTGTCGTCGCGCCGCTGATGCTTGCGAATCTGTTGGGGATTCAGTCGTGGATCTGCACTCCTGTCCGATTGGTACTTCGGTACTCGGGCAGGGACCTGTAATTTCACGTCCTCCGTAATTCTGTTCGGGCCCGCGGGGGTGGGCCCCACTGTTCAGTTGAGGTTTCTGCCTTCGTAATTCTGTTCAGCGGCCCCTCCCCGGGTTCCACATGTTCAGTTGGAGTGTGTTAAGTTGCCGGCCTATGTGCTGGATCCACGGCTGGATCACCAGCGGATCACTGGCATCATCGGTCGGCGCCATCGACCGCGACTCGTATAAGTTTCGAACGGCGAAGCAGGAATCGAGTTATGGTCAATACTTGGGCTTTCCGCTAATCCTTCGGGTTATCCGGTGCAACGGGGTACGTCGCATAAGTTCGTTAGTTCGTTCGCTAGCTTCATTTTCTTTCATTCGTTCCAAGTTAGATAAATGTGTCTTTGATACCGAATGCTGCCAGTAGGGGTACCAATTATTGTACAATATTTGTACTGATCTATGTAATCGGTGTGTGGGAGATAGCTGTGGCGTTATGTATGCTTTGCTCCACGTTTGTAAAGATTCATGTAAGCGCTGGGTTGGAAATATGTGTTTCGCAGTTAGGGTACGAAACAACTATTTCTTTACGCAGGCCCATGGTCAAGTAGAGTCGTAACTCGACATTCTGCCAATGGGTTGAATGTCGAGATGGATGTATAAAGATAAAGAAGCCATGGGCGGGTCTCTTGCGTAGTCACCTCCGCGTGGTGAGACCTGGTAATTGGCATCGTTTTCCAAAAAATTAATCAGTTGATTAATCTTTGGAAAACGATACCAAGCTAAGAACTACGCAGCAGTCCGGTTTGTATCTCCAAATGCCGCGAACAGAATTTTGGATGATACAGACTGGGCTGCACCGTAGGTCACCGTGGGACAACGTTGGACAACGTGGGACAACGTTGGACAACGTGGGACAACGTTGGAAAACGTTGGACAACGTGGGACAACGTGGGACAACGTTGGACAACGTGGGACGCCGCTGGAAACCGTAGAACACCGTTGGTCCAGTGTAGATCACCAAAAAACGCGAGAAGAATTTTGGATGATCTAGACTGGACTGCAACGTGGGACACCGTGGGATTCCATTTGTCCAGTGTGGATCTCCAAAAGCCGCGAAAAGAATTTTGGATGATCTACACTGGACTGCAACGTGGGACACCTTTGGTTCAGTTTGGATCTCCAAAAGCCGCGAAAAGAATTTTGGATGATCTACACTGGACTGCAACGTGGGACACCATTGGTTCAGTGTGGATCTCCAAATGCCGCGAAAAGAATTTTGGATGATCTACACTGGACTGCACCGTTGGACACCGTTGGACATCGTTGGACACCGTTGGTCCAGTGTAGATCACCAAAAAACGCGAAAAGAATTTTGGATGATCTACATTGGACTGCACCGTTGGACATCGCTGGACATCGTTGGACACCGTTGGACATCGTTGGACACCGTTGGACACCGTTGGACACCGTTGGACACCGTTGGACGACGTTGGACATCGTTGGACATCGTTGGACACCGTTGGACACCGTTGGACACCGTTGGACACCGTTGGACACCGTTGGACATCGTTGGACACCGTTGGACGACGTTGGACACCGTTGGACATCGTTGGACATCGTTGGACACCGTTGGACACAGGGGGACACCGTAGAATGCGAGCGTTTTAGGCTTAATTAATCGTAAGATGGATACCTATGTTAAGTTCATTGTGAGCTCATTCCGTACAACGATACTTATCCATCTTGGGACGAAAAAAGAAAAATCTCGTCTCTCTCCCGTCGCTTATCACACTGGAGAAATTGTACTCGCGATTTGTCGGTTCGCGATCACTCAGTTCTTTCAAACTGTCGCGTGGCGTACTCGCTCGCGCGTATCCCGGGTGCGTGCGGGTCAACGTGCACTAGATAACTTTTTGGATTCGTAAGACGGCACAAGGACATCTCACTCTTGGTGACTGCTCGACGTTTGCATCGCGTCACGGGTGTCACGTAAAAATAAAGAGAAATTTTATAAGGAAGAAGAAAACTTTATTTTTACTTCGTTTATACACTTATAAGACACTTCCGAGCTCTAGCTCTCATCGAGATAGACGAAACAATGATTATTAATTAAACCTCTTAACGCGGTGTCCATCATTCTTTGAAAGGTAGCGGGTGCGTTCTTGAGCCCGAATGGCATTCTGTTATAGTGAAAGTGCCCTTGTGGTGTGCTAAATGCGGTGTACTTCCTCGAATTCTCATCCATGGGTATTTGGTGGAATCCCGAGGATAAGTCTAAAGCGGAGAAATATTTTGCGTTCCCTAGTTGCGATATTATATCGTCAATGTCGGGTAATGGATATGCGTCTCGGTCCGTTAATTCGTTTAACTTCCGAAAGTCAATCACTATTCGCCACTTTTGTTTCCCCGACGCGTCGATTTTCTTTAGGACGACCCAGACGGGAGAGTTATAGGGAGAGTCGGAGGGTTCTATAATCTTTTTGTCTAACATTTCCGTCATTTGTTTGTTTATTTCGATTTTATGGTGTTCGGGAGGACGGTAGGATTTTACGTTGATGATTTTATCTTCTTTCAATGTAATGGAATGTTTAGCAAGAGATGTACACGGTAATGTTTCGCTGTCTAAATTAAATACATCCATGTAATACAGAAGAATCTTTTCTATAGGTTCTCTGAAAGGTTTTTCTATGTGCGATAGTCGAATCAAAGATTTGAATTTTTGGATTTGATCTATGGTATTTGTATTTTCGATAATGTTAGAAACTTGAATTGAGGACTTACCACCATTGATAAAGCACACTGGCGTTGGCTTCCCTTCGAGGTATACAATTTTTTGAATGGTTTCTCCTGGTGCAAGGGTTGTTTCTTGTTGCAGCAGAAGGGTGTTGTTATTTAATTTCAATGTTTCGTTGGAGAGTTCGAATCGATATTGATTCAAACCGGGTAAGCCTAATACGCCATCTTCTATAATTGGGAAATCGTCATCTATTAAAGAGAAGTCTATCTTTTTGTCGAACAAATTCAATTTGACTTTGGAATTAGATTCGTATTCGGAATGTCCCATGGAGAATTTCTTTGTGTCTGGTATTGTTGTCTTTCCTGGGTAGCAAGCACCTTTGTTTAAGCAAGTTGATTCCTGCCCCGGAGTCAACGAGAAATCGCAATCCTGGTCGTCCTGGTAATTGTAATAGTATTGTGGGTAATCTTCCTGAGGTAGCATTGTTAATTCTGATTGTTCTTGAACGTGGTTTATTCCTGGAGGGGCTTTTCTTTGAAGCGGTATCCGAAAATTTTGGCATTGATTGGGAAGGTGTCCCAATCGATTGCATTTGGGATATTTCGCTTAATGGTCTGTTCCCAAACTTCGTAAAATTATTCGTTCTTGGTAGAATAATTTGTGTGAGTGGAGTTTTATTATTTGTGTTACTTGTAATAGCGAGGCGATTGTCTACTGGATGAAAAGTCTGGTTACGATAAAATGGCGGGGCGGTTGTCTGTCGCGTCATTTGTCTGCGAGAGCTGTGCTCGCGAAAGTATCTTTCCATATTCATTGCTTTCCTTTCTGCTTCGATGAGATTTGGGGGGAGATTAACCATTAGCGTCTGCCCTATTTCTGGACGAAAGCCTCTTACATAGTCGGTCACAGAGTCCATGTATAGTTGCTCGTTCATCACCCGTCGAGTTAGTTCATCTCTATACTCGTTGGTAATGCTGTGTTGGAGTTTGTTAAAAACACTTCGAAATCTGATGTTATAGTTTTGCACGCTTTCGGTTAATCCTTGCCTCATACCTCTTAATTCGTCCTGTTGTTCTCTCACTGATACTTGCGCAGCTACATTACGTCTCAATGCTTCGTACAGAGATTCGAATTCGGTAATACGAATATTGCGGATTGCCATTGCGGCTTTTCCTACAATCTTCTCTATTTTAATCATTTTTAGTAATAGTGTTGGTTCGCTACACATTATTCTTACTTCTTGTATTTCATGAATAAAATCCTCCACGTCTATATCATCCTCTCCGTTTAATATCGGAATGCATTTTAATGCACTCTCAGCTTTTAGCTCTGGTTGCGTATATTGTTCAGGAAAAGTCCTTTCCCAGGATGGTTGAGGTGGTGTTTGAAGTAATGGGCGAGGTTCTCGAAGGACCGATTGATCTTTAGCGGTGTGGGTTACTTCGTCTACGGTTATTAGGGAACTGGCCTCCGATACATTTCCCGTTTTTGTGTTTGCTACAACTTCATCCACACGCAGTGTAAGCATACTCATTTGTTGGGTCAGTCTCTCATTTTGCTTCTGCATTGCATCAAGTAAAGCTTTAACTGTTGGGTCTATTCCGCTGTTAGTTAAAGCGGCGCTAACAGTTTCGGTTTTGTCTTCTCGTGGCGTTGCCATTGTTATACTAATTGTGCTGTCTGTTCTCGATCTGTATTTGACAAAAGAATCCAGGGCTTGCTCACCTTGATCGTTTAACCCGTAGGAAAGGTTCCGTTGCGGTGTTCCTTTGTCGAAACGTCGAAAGTGTCTGCTCTGTTACAGTGGTCCACTGATCCTCAATCTTCAAAGTTGACCGTAGCCCGAAATGCGTAATTTCGTTTTCTTGAAGTTGATGGATCCTGGCAGGATCGCCAAAATGTCACGTAAAAATAAAGAGAAATTTTATAAGGAAGAAGAAAACTTTATTTTTACTTCGTTTATACACTTATAAGACACTTGGACTTTTTCATCTTGGTTTTTTTCAACGGGCCTATCACATCCATAGCGATTTTGTCGTTAGATTCTAACGGGGTGTCGGTTATCTGTGGTTCCCCCTTTCCTCTTATCCGAGTAGTCTTTGATGTTTGACATGTCGCGCAAGTTCCTATTCTGCCTTTTATTCTGTCTATTAGGTGTGGGATATCATATTTGCCTCGGATTCTGTCGTACGTCTTTTGTATTCCGGGATGTCCTACCAAGTCATGATTTTCTTTTAGTACTTGTTCTATTTCCTCTTCGCTCAAACTCTGTATTGGTTCGTAAGCAAATTCTAGGAAAACAGGCGAAACAGGAATCGAGTTATGGTCAATACTTGGGCTGTCCGCTAATCCTTCGGGTTATCCGGAGCACGGGGGTACGTCGCGTAAGTTTGTTAGTTCGTTCGTTAGCTTCATTTTCTTTTTTTCGTTCCAAGTTAGATAAATGTGTCTTTGATACCGAATGCTGCCAGTAGGGATACCAATTATTGTACAATATTTGTACTGATCTATGTAATCGGTGTGTGGGAGATAGCTGTGGCGTTATGTATGCTTTGCTCCACGTTTGTAAAGATTCATGTAAGCGCTGCGTTGGAAATATGTGTTTCGCAGTTAGGGTACGAAACAACTGTTTCTTTACGCAGGCCCATGGTCAAGTAGAGTCGTAACTCGACATTCTGCCAATGGGTTGAATGTCGAGATGGATGTATAAAGTTAAATAACCCATGGGCGGGTCTCTTGCGCAGTCACCTCCACGTAGTGAGACCTTGTAATTGGCATCGTTTTCCAAAAAATTAATCCGTTGATTAATCTTTGGAAAACGATGCCAAGCTAAGAACTACGCACCAGTCCGGTTTGGATCTCCAAATGCCGCTAAAAGCATTTTGGATGATCTGGACTGGACTTCAACGTTGGACAACGTTGGACATCGTTGGACATCGTTGGACACCGTAGAATGCGTGCGTTTTAGGCTTAATTAATCGTAAGATAGATACATATGTTAAGTGCATTGTGAGCTCATTCTGTACAACGATACTTATCCATCTTGGAACGAAAAATTGTACCCGCGATTTGTCGGTTCGCGATCACTCAGTTGTTTCAAACTGTCGCGTGACGTACTCGCTCGTGCGTATTCCGGGTACGCGCGGGTCAACGTGCACTGGACAACTCTTGGGATTCGTAAGGCGGCCCAAGCACACCTCAGTCTTTGTAACTGCTCGACGACTGCTCGACGTTCGCACCGGATCGCGGGAGTTGTCGTCGCGCCGCTGATGCTTGCGAATCTGTTGGGGATTCAGTCGTGGATCTGCACTCCTGTCCGATTGGTACTTCGGTACTCGGGCAGGGACCTGTAATTTCACGTCCTCCGTAATTCTGTTCGGGCCCGCGGGGGTGGGCCCCACTGTTCAGTTGAGGCTTCTGCCTTCGTAATTCTGTTCAGCGGCCCCTCCCCGGGTTCCACATGTTCAGTTGGAGTGTGTTATGTTGCCGGCCTATGTGCTGGATCCACGGCTGGATCACCAGCGGATCACTGGCATCATCGGTCGGCGCCATCGACCGCGACTCGTATAAGTTTCGAACGGCGAAGCAGGAATCGAGTTATGGTCAATACTTGGGCTTTCCGCTAATCCTTCGGGTTATCCGGTGCACCGGGGTACGTCGCATAAGTTCGTTAGTTCGTTCGTTAGCTTCATTTTCTTTCATTCGTTCCAAGTTAGATAAATGTGTCTTTGATACCGAATGCTGCCAGTAGGGGTACCAATTATTGTACAATATTTGTACTGATCTATGTAATCGGTGTGTGGGAGGTAGCTGTGGCGTTATGTATGCTTTGCTCCACGTTTGTAAAGATTCATGTAAGCGCTGCGTTGGAAATATGTGTTTCGCAGTTAGGGTACGAAACAACTATTTCTTTACGCAGGCCCATGGTCAAGTAGAGTCGTAACTCGACATTCTGCCGATGGGTTGAATGTCGAGATGGATGTATAAAGTTAAATAACCCATGGGCGGGTCTCCTGCGCAGTCACCTCCACGTAGTGAGACCTGGTAATTGGCATCGTTTTCCAAAAAATTACTCAGTTGATTAATCTTTGGAAAACGATACCAAGCTAAGAACTACGCAGCAGTCCGGTTTGGATCTCCAAATGCCGCTAAAAGCATTTTGGATGATCTGGACTGGACTTCAACGTTGGACAACGTTGGACATCGTTGGACATCGTTGGACACCGTAGAATGCGTGCGTTTTAGGCTTAATTAATCGTAAGATAGATACATATGTTAAGTGCATTGTGAGCTCATTCTGTACAACGATACTTATCCATCTTGGAACGAAAAATTGTACCCGCGATTTGTCGGTTCGCGATCACTCAGTTCTTTCAAACTGTCGCGTGGCGTACTCGCTCGCGCGTATCCCGGGTACGTGCGGGTCAACGTGCACTGGAAAACTCTTTGGATTCGTAAGGCGGCCCAAGCACACCTCAGTCTTGGTGACTTCTCGACGACTGCTCGACGTTCGCACCGAATCGCGGGAGTTGTCGTCGCGCCGCTGATGCTTGCGAATCTGTTGGGGATTCAGTCGTGGATCTGCACTCCTGTCCGATTGGTACTTCGGTACTCGGGCAGGGACCTGTAATTTCACGTCCTCCGTAATTCTGTTCGGGCCCGCGGGGGTGGGCCCCACTGTTCAGTTGAGGCTTCTGCCTTCGTAATTCTGTTCAGCGGCCCCTCCCCGGGTTCCACATGTTCAGTTGGAGTGTGTTATGTTGCCGGCCTATGTGCTGGATCCACGGCTGGATCACCAGCGGATCACTGGCATCATCGGTCGGCGCCATCGACCGCGACTCGTATAAGTTTCGAACGGCGAAGCAGGAATCGAGTTATGGTCAATACTTGGGCTTTCCGCTAATCCTTCGGGTTATCCGGTGCACCGGGGTACGTCGCATAAGTTCGTTAGTTCGTTCGTTAGCTTCATTTTCTTTCATTCGTTCCAAGTTAGATAAATGTGTCTTTGATACCGAATGCTGCCAGTAGGGGTACCAATTATTGTACAATATTTGTACTGATCTATGTAATCGGTGTGTGGGAGGTAGCTGTGGCGTTATGTATGCTTTGCTCCACGTTTGTAAAGATTCATGTAAGCGCTGCGTTGGAAATATGTGTTTCGCAGTTAGGGTACGAAACAACTATTTCTTTACGCAGGCCCATGGTCAAGTAGAGTCGTAACTCGACATTCTGCCGATGGGTTGAATGTCGAGATGGATGTATAAAGTTAAATAACCCATGGGCGGGTCTCCTGCGCAGTCACCTCCACGTAGTGAGACCTGGTAATTGGCATCGTTTTCCAAAAAATTACTCAGTTGATTAATCTTTGGAAAACGATACCAAGCTAAGAACTACGCAGCAGTCCGGTTTGGATCTCCAAATGCCGCTAAAAGCATTTTGGATGATCTGGACTGGACTTCAACGTTGGACAACGTTGGACATCGTTGGACATCGTTGGACACCGTAGAATGCGTGCGTTTTAGGCTTAATTAATCGTAAGATAGATACATATGTTAAGTGCATTGTGAGCTCATTCTGTACAACGATACTTATCCATCTTGGAACGAAAAATTGTACCCGCGATTTGTCGGTTCGCGATCACTCAGTTCTTTCAAACTGTCGCGTGGCGTACTCGCTCGCGCGTATCCCGGGTACGTGCGGGTCAACGTGCACTGGAAAACTCTTTGGATTCGTAAGGCGGCCCAAGCACACCTCAGTCTTGGTGACTTCTCGACGACTGCTCGACGTTCGCACCGAATCGCGGGAGTTGTCGTCGCGCCGCTGATGCTTGCGAATCTGTTGGGGATTCAGTCGTGGATCTGCACTCCTGTCCGATTGGTACTTCGGTACTCGGGCAGGGACCTGTAATTTCACGTCCTCCGTAATTCTGTTCGGGCCCGCGGGGGTGGGCCCCACTGTTCAGTTGAGGCTTCTGCCTTCGTAATTTTGTTCAGCGGCCCCTCCCCGGGTTCCACATGTTCAGTTGGAGTGTGTTAAGTTGCCGGCCTATGTGCGGGATCCACGGCTGGATCACCAGCGGATCACTGGCATCATCGGTCGGCGCCATCGACCGCGACTCGTATACGTTTCGAACGGCGAAGCAGGAATCGAGTTATGGTCAATACTTGGGCTTTCCGCTAATCCTTCGGGTTATCCGGTGCACCGGGGTACGTCGCATAAGTTCGTTAGTTCGTTCGTTAGCTTCATTTTCTTTCATTCGTCCCAAGTTAGATAAATGTGTCTTTGATACCGAATGCTGCCAGTAGGGGTACCAATTATTGTACAATATTTGTACTGATCTATGTAATCGGTGTGTGGGAGATAGCTGTGGCGTTATGTATGCTTTGCTCCACGTTTGTAAAGATTCATGTAAGCGCTGCGTTGGAAATATGTGTTTCGCAGTTAGGGTACGAAACAACTATTTCTTTACGCAGGCCCATGGTCAAGTAGAGTCGTAACTCGACATTCTGCCAATGGGTTGAATGTCGAGATGGATGTATAAAGTTAAATAACCCATGGGCGGGTCTCTTGCGCAGTCACCTCCACGTAGTGAGACCTGGTAATTGGCATCGTTTTCCAAAAAATTACTCAGTTGATTAATCTTTGGAAAACGATACCAAGCTAAGAACTACGCAGCAGTCCGGTTTGGATCTCCAAATGCCGCTAAAAGCATTTTGGATGATCTGGACTGGACTTCAACGTTGGACAACGTTGGACATCGTTGGATATCGTTGGACACCGTTGAATGCGTGCGTTTTAGGCTTAATTAATCGTAAGATAGATACATATGTTAAGTGCATTGTGAGCTCATTCTGTACAACGATACTTATCCATCTTGGAACGAAAAATTGTACCCGCGATTTGTCGGTTCGCGATCACTCAGTTGTTTCAAACTGTCGCGTGACGTACTCGCTCGTGCGTATTCCGGGTACGCGCGGGTCAACGTGCACTGGACAACTCTTGGGATTCGTAAGGCGGCCCAAGCACACCTCAGTCTTTGTAACTGCTCGACGACTGCTCGACGTTCGCACCGGATCGCGGGAGTTGTCGTCGCGCCGCTGATGCTTGCGAATCTGTTGGGGATTCAGTCGTGGATCTGCACTCCTGTCCGATTGGTACTTCGGTACTCGGGCAGGGACCTGTAATTTCACGTCCTCCGTAATTCTGTTCGGGCCCGCGGGGGTGGGCCCCACTGTTCAGTTGAGGCTTCTGCCTTCGTAATTCTGTTCAGCGGCCCCTCCCCGGGTTCCACATGTTCAGTTGGAGTGTGTTATGTTGCCGGCCTATGTGCTGGATCCACGGCTGGATCACCAGCGGATCACTGGCATCATCGGTCGGCGCCATCGACCGCGACTCGTATAAGTTTCGAACGGCGAAGCAGGAATCGAGTTATGGTCAATACTTGGGCTTTCCGCTAATCCTTCGGGTTATCCGGTGCACCGGGGTACGTCGCATAAGTTCGTTAGTTCGTTCGTTAGCTTCATTTTCTTTCATTCGTTCCAAGTTAGATAAATGTGTCTTTGATACCGAATGCTGCCAGTAGGGGTACCAATTATTGTACAATATTTGTACTGATCTATGTAATCGGTGTGTGGGAGATAGCTGTGGCGTTATGTATGCTTTGCTCCACGTTTGTAAAGATTCATGTAAGCGCTGCGTTGGAAATATGTGTTTCGCAGTTAGGGTACGAAACAACTATTTCTTTACGCAGGCCCATGGTCAAGTAGAGTCGTAACTCGACATTCTGCCAATGGGTTGAATGTCGAGATGGATGTATAAAGTTAAATAACCCATGGGCGGGTCTCTTGCGCAGTCACCTCCACGTAGTGAGACCTGGTAATTGGCATCGTTTTCCAAAAAATTAATCCGTTGATTAATCTTTGGAAAACGATGCCAAGCTAAGAACTACGCACCAGTCCGGTTTGGATCTCCAAATGCCGCTAAAAGCATTTTGGATGATCTGGACTGGACCTCAACGTTGGACAACGTTGGACATCGTTGGACACCGTAGAATATGTGCGTTTTAGGCTTAATTAATCGTAAGATAGATACATATGTTAAGTGCATTGTGAGCTCATTCTGTACAACGATACTTATCCATCTTGGAACGAAAAATTGTACCCGCGATTTGTCGGTTCGCGATCACTCAGTTCTTTCAAACTGTCGCGTGGCGTACTCGCTCGCGCGTATCCCGGGTACGTGCGGGTCAACGTGCACTGGAAAACTCTTTGGATTCGTAAGGCGGCCCAAGCACACCTCAGTCTTGGTGACTTCTCGACGACTGCTCGACGTTCGCACCGAATCGCGGGAGTTGTCGTCGCGCCGCTGATGCTTGCGAATCTGTTGGGGATTCAGTCGTGGATCTGCACTCCTGTCCGATTGGTACTTCGGTACTCGGGCAGGGACCTGTAATTTCACGTCCTCCGTAATTCTGTTCGGGCCCGCGGGGGTGGGCCCCACTGTTCAGTTGAGGCTTCTGCCTTCGTAATTTTGTTCAGCGGCCCCTCCCCGGGTTCCACATGTTCAGTTGGAGTGTGTTAAGTTGCCGGCCTATGTGCGGGATCCACGGCTGGATCACCAGCGGATCACTGGCATCATCGGTCGGCGCCATCGACCGCGACTCGTATACGTTTCGAACGGCGAAGCAGGAATCGAGTTATGGTCAATACTTGGGCTTTCCGCTAATCCTTCGGGTTATCCGGTGCACCGGGGTACGTCGCATAAGTTCGTTAGTTCGTTCGTTAGCTTCATTTTCTTTCATTCGTCCCAAGTTAGATAAATGTGTCTTTGATACCGAATGCTGCCAGTAGGGGTACCAATTATTGTACAATATTTGTACTGATCTATGTAATCGGTGTGTGGGAGATAGCTGTGGCGTTATGTATGCTTTGCTCCACGTTTGTAAAGATTCATGTAAGCGCTGCGTTGGAAATATGTGTTTCGCAGTTAGGGTACGAAACAACTATTTCTTTACGCAGGCCCATGGTCAAGTAGAGTCGTAACTCGACATTCTGCCAATGGGTTGAATGTCGAGATGGATGTATAAAGTTAAATAACCCATGGGCGGGTCTCTTGCGCAGTCACCTCCACGTAGTGAGACCTGGTAATTGGCATCGTTTTCCAAAAAATTACTCAGTTGATTAATCTTTGGAAAACGATACCAAGCTAAGAACTACGCAGCAGTCCGGTTTGGATCTCCAAATGCCGCTAAAAGCATTTTGGATGATCTGGACTGGACTTCAACGTTGGACAACGTTGGACATCGTTGGATATCGTTGGACACCGTTGAATGCGTGCGTTTTAGGCTTAATTAATCGTAAGATAGATACATATGTTAAGTGCATTGTGAGCTCATTCTGTACAACGATACTTATCCATCTTGGAACGAAAAATTGTACCCGCGATTTGTCGGTTTGCGATCACTCAGTTGTTTCAAACTGTCGCGTGACGTACTCGCTCGTGCGTATTCCGGGTACGCGCGGGTCAACGTGCACTGGACAACTCTTGGGATTCGTAAGGCGGCCCAAGCACACCTCAGTCTTTGTAACTGCTCGACGACTGCTCGACGTTCGCACCGGATCGCGGGAGTTGTCGTCGCGCCGCTGATGCTTGCGAATCTGTTGGGGATTCAGTCGTGGATCTGCACTCCTGTCCGATTGGTACTTCGGTACTCGGGCAGGGACCTGTAATTTCACGTCCTCCGTAATTCTGTTCGGGCCCGCGGGGGTGGGCCCCACTTTTCAGTTGAGGCTTCTGCCTTCGTAATTCTGTTCAGCGGCCCCTCCCCGGGTTCCACATGTTCAGTTGGAGTGTGTTATGTTGCCGGCCTATGTGCTGGATCCACGGCTGGATCACCAGCGGATCACTGGCATCATCGGTCGGCGCCATCGACCGCGACTCGTATAAGTTTCGAACGGCGAAGCAGGAATCGAGTTATGGTCAATACTTGGGCTTTCCGCTAATCCTTCGGGTTATCCGGTGCACCGGGGTACGTCGCATAAGTTCGTTAGTTCGTTCGTTAGCTTCATTTTCTTTCATTCGTTCCAAGTTAGATAAATGTGTCTTTGATACCGAATGCTGCCAGTAGGGGTACCAATTATTGTACAATATTTGTACTGATCTATGTAATCGGTGTGTGGGAGATAGCTGTGGCGTTATGTATGCTTTGCTCCACGTTTGTAAAGATTCATGTAAGCGCTGCGTTGGAAATATGTGTTTCGCAGTTAGGGTACGAAACAACTATTTCTTTACGCAGGCCCATGGTCAAGTAGAGTCGTAACTTGACATTCTGCCAATGGGTTGAATGTCGAGATGGATGTATAAAGTTAAATAACCCATGGGCGGGTCTCTTGCGCAGTCACCTCCACGTAGTGAGACCTGGTAATTGGCATCGTTTTCCAAAAAATTAATCCGTTGATTAATCTTTGGAAAACGATGCCAAGCTAAGAACTACGCACCAGTCCGGTTTGGATCTCCAAATGCCGCTAAAAGCATTTTGGATGATCTGGACTGGACCTCAACGTTGGACAACGTTGGACATCGTTGGACACCGTAGAATATGTGCGTTTTAGGCTTAATTAATCGTAAGATAGATACATATGTTAAGTGCATTGTGAGCTCATTCTGTACAACGATACTTATCCATCTTGGAACGAAAAATTGTACCCGCGATTTGTCGGTTCGCGATCACTCAGTTCTTTCAAACTGTCGCGTGGCGTACTCGCTCGCGCGTATCCCGGGTACGTGCGGGTCAACGTGCACTGGAAAACTCTTTGGATTCGTAAGGCGGCCCAAGCACACCTCAGTCTTGGTGACTTCTCGACGACTGCTCGACGTTCGCACCGAATCGCGGGAGTTGTCGTCGCGCCGCTGATGCTTGCGAATCTGTTGGGGATTCAGTCGTGGATCTGCACTCCTGTCCGATTGGTACTTCGGTACTCGGGCAGGGACCTGTAATTTCACGTCCTCCGTAATTCTGTTCGGGCCCGCGGGGGTGGGCCCCACTGTTCAGTTGAGGCTTCTGCCTTCGTAATTTTGTTCAGCGGCCCCTCCCCGGGTTCCACATGTTCAGTTGGAGTGTGTTAAGTTGCCGGCCTATGTGCGGGATCCACGGCTGGATCACCAGCGGATCACTGGCATCATCGGTCGGCGCCATCGACCGCGACTCGTATAAGTTTCGAACGGCGAAGCAGGAATCGAGTTATGGTCAATACTTGGGCTTTCCGCTAATCCTTCGGGTTATCCGGTGCACTGGGGTACGTCGCATAAGTTCGTTAGTTCGTTCGTTAGCTTCATTTTCTTTCATTCGTCCCAAGTTAAATAAATGTGTCTTTGATACCGAATGCTGCCAGTAGGGGTACCAATTATTGTACAATATTTGTACTGATCTATGTAATCGGTGTGTGGGAGATAGCTGTGGCGTTATGTATGCTTTGCTCCACGTTTGTAAAGATTCATGTAAGCGCTGCGTTGGAAATATGTGTTTCGCAGTTAGGGTACGAAACAACTATTTCTTTACGCAGGCCCATGGTCAAGTAGAGTCGTAACTCGACATTCTGCCAATGGGTTGAATGTCGAGATGGATGTATAAAGTTAAATAACCCATGGGCGGGTCTCTTGCGCAGTCACCTCCACGTAGTGAGACCTGGTAATTGGCATCGTTTTCCAAAAAATTACTCAGTTGATTAATCTTTGGAAAACGATACCAAGCTAAGAACTACGCAGCAGTCCGGTTTGGATCTCCAAATGCCGCTAAAAGCATTTTGGATGATCTGGACTGGACTTCAACGTTGGACAACGTTGGACATCGTTGGATATCGTTGGACACCGTTGAATGCGTGCGTTTTAGGCTTAATTAATCGTAAGATAGATACATATGTTAAGTGCATTGTGAGCTCATTCTGTACAACGATACTTATCCATCTTGGAACGAAAAATTGTACCCGCGATTTGTCGGTTCGCGATCACTCAGTTGTTTCAAACTGTCGCGTGACGTACTCGCTCGTGCGTATTCCGGGTACGCGCGGGTCAACGTGCACTGGACAACTCTTGGGATTCGTAAGGCGGCCCAAGCACACCTCAGTCTTTGTAACTGCTCGACGACTGCTCGACGTTCGCACCGGATCGCGGGAGTTGTCGTCGCGCCGCTGATGCTTGCGAATCTGTTGGGGATTCAGTCGTGGATCTGCACTCCTGTCCGATTGGTACTTCGGTACTCGGGCAGGGACCTGTAATTTCACGTCCTCCGTAATTCTGTTCGGGCCCGCGGGGGTGGGCCCCACTGTTCAGTTGAGGCTTCTGCCTTCGTAATTCTGTTCAGCGGCCCCTCCCCGGGTTCCACATGTTCAGTTGGAGTGTGTTATGTTGCCGGCCTATGTGCTGGATCCACGGCTGGATCACCAGCGGATCACTGGCATCATCGGTCGGCGCCATCGACCGCGACTCGTATAAGTTTCGAACGGCGAAGCAGGAATCGAGTTATGGTCAATACTTGGGCTTTCCGCTAATCCTTCGGGTTATCCGGTGCACCGGGGTACGTCGCATAAGTTCGTTAGTTCGTTCGTTAGCTTCATTTTCTTTCATTCGTTCCAAGTTAGATAAATGTGTCTTTGATACCGAATGCTGCCAGTAGGGGTACCAATTATTGTACAATATTTGTACTGATCTATGTAATCGGTGTGTGGGAGATAGCTGTGGCGTTATGTATGCTTTGCTCCACGTTTGTAAAGATTCATGTAAGCGCTGCGTTGGAAATATGTGTTTCGCAGTTAGGGTACGAAACAACTATTTCTTTACGCAGGCCCATGGTCAAGTAGAGTCGTAACTCGACATTCTGCCAATGGGTTGAATGTCGAGATGGATGTATAAAGTTAAATAACCCATGGGCGGGTCTCTTGCGCAGTCACCTCCACGTAGTGAGACCTGGTAATTGGCATCGTTTTCCAAAAAATTACTCAGTTGATTAATCTTTGGAAAACGATACCAAGCTAAGAACTACGCAGCAGTCCGGTTTGGATCTCCAAATGCCGCTAAAAGCATTTTGGATGATCTGGACTGGACTTCAACGTTGGACAACGTTGGACATCGTTGGACATCGTTGGACACCGTAGAATGCGTGCGTTTTAGGCTTAATTAATCGTAAGATAGATACATATGTTAAGTGCATTGTGAGCTCATTCTGTACAACGATACTTATCCATCTTGGAACGAAAAATTGTACCCGCGATTTGTCGGTTCGCGATCACTCAGTTCTTTCAAACTGTCGCGTGGCGTACTCGCTCGCGCGTATCCCGGGTACGTGCGGGTCAACGTGCACTGGAAAACTCTTTGGATTCGTAAGGCGGCCCAAGCACACCTCAGTCTTGGTGACTGCTCGACGACTGCTCGACGTTCGCACCGAATCGCGGGAGTTGTCGTCGCGCCGCTGATGCTTGCGAATCTGTTGGGGATTCAGTCGTGGATCTGCACTCCTGTCCGATTGGTACTTCGGTACTCGGGCAGGGACATGTAATTTCACGTCCTCCGTAATTCTGTTCGGGCCCGGGGGGGTGGGCCCCACTGTTCAGTTGAGGCTTCTGCCTTCGTAATTCTGTTCAGCGGCCCCTCCCCGGGTTCCACATGTTCAGTTGGAGTGTGTTAAGTTGCCGGCCTATGTGCTGGATCCACGGCTGGATCACCAGCGGATCACTGGCATCATCGGTCGGCGCCATCGACCGCGACTCGTATAAGTTTCGAACGGCGAAGCAGGAATCGAGTTATGGTCAATACTTGGGCTTTCCGCTAATCCTTCGGGTTATCCGGTGCACCGGGGTACGTCGCATAAGTTCGTTAGTTCGTTCGTTAGCTTCATTTTCTTTCATTCGTTCCAAGTTAGATAAATGTGTCTTTGATACCGAATGCTGCCAGTAGGGGTACCAATTATTGTACAATATTTGTACTGATCTCTGTAATCGGTGTGTGGGAGATAGCTGTGGCGTTATGTATGCTTTGCTCCACGTTTGTAAAGATTCATGTAAGCGCTGCGTTGGAAATATGTGTTTCGCAGTTAGGGTACGAAACAACTATTTCTTTACGCAGGCCCATGGTCAAGTAGAGTCGTAACTCGACATTCTGCCAATTGGTTGAATGTCGAGATGGATGTATAAAGTTAAATAACCCATGGGCGGGTCTCTTGCGCAGTCACCTCCACGTAGTGAGACCTGGTAATTGGCATCGTTTTCCAAAAAATTAATCAGTTGATTAATCTTTGGAAAACGATACGAAGCTAAGAACTACGCAGCAGTCCGGTTTGGATCTCCAAATGCCGCTAAAAGCATTTTGGATGATCTGGACTGGACTTCAACGTTGGACAACGTTGGACATCGTTGGACATCGTTGGACACCGTAGAATGCGTGCGTTTTAGGCTTAATTAATCGTAAGATAGATACATATGTTAAGTGCATTGTGAGCTCATTCTGTACAACGATACTTATCCATCTTGGAACGAAAAATTGTACCCGCGATTTGTCGGTTCGCGATCACTCAGTTCTTTCAAACTGTCGCGTGGCGTACTCGCTCGCGCGTATCCCGGGTACGTGCGGGTCAACGTGCACTGGAAAACTCTCTGGATTCGTAAGGCGGCCCAAGCACACCTCAGTCTTGGTGACTGCTCGACGACTGCTCGACGTTCGCACCGAATCGCGGGAGTTGTCGTCGCGCCGCTGATGCTTGCGAATCTGTTGGGGATTCAGTCGTGGATCTGCACTCCTGTCCGATTGGTACTTCGGTACTCGGGCAGGGACCTGTAATTTCACGTCCTCCGTAATTCTGTTCGGGCCCGCGGGGGTGGGCCCCACTGTTCAGTTGAGGCTTCTGCCTTCGTAATTCTGTTCAGCGGCCCCTCCCCGGGTCCCACATGTTCAGTTGGAGTGTGTTAAGTTGCCGGCCTATGTGCTGGATCCACGGCTGGATCACCAGCGGATCACTGGCATCATCGGTCGGCGCCATCGACCGCGACTCGTATAAGTTTCGAACGGCGAAGCAGGAATCGAGTTATGGTCAATACTTGGGCTTTCCGCTAATCCTTCGGGTTATCCGGTGCACCGGGGTACGTCGCATAAGTTCGTTAGTTCGTTCGTTAGCTTCATTTTCTTTCATTCGTTCCAAGTTAGATAAATGTGTCTTTGATACCGAACGCTGCCAGTAGGGGTACCAATTATTGTACAATATTTGTACTGATCTATGTAATCGGTGTGTGGGAGATAGCTGTGGCGTTATGTATGCTTTGCTCCACGTTTGTAAAGATTCATGTAAGCGCTGCGTTGGAAATATGTGTTTCGCAGTTAGGGTACGAAACAACTATTTCTTTACGCAGGCCCATGGTCAAGTAGAGTCGTAACTCGACATTCTGCCAATGGGTTGAATGTCGAGATGGATGTATAAAGTTAAATAACCCATGGGCGGGTCTCTTGCGCAGTCACCTCCACGTAGTGAGACCTGGTAATTGGCATCGTTTTCCAAAAAATTAATCCGTTGATTAATCTTTGGAAAACGATGCCAAGCTAAGAACTACGCACCAGTCCGGTTTGGATCTCCAAATGCCGCTAAAAGCATTTTGGATGATCTGGACTGTACTTCAACGTTGGACAACGTTGGACATCGTTGGACACCGTAGAATATGTGCGTTTTAGGCTTAATTAATCGTAAGATAGATACATATGTTAAGTGCATTGTGAGCTCATTCTGTACAACGATACTTATCCATCTTGGAACGAAAAATTGTACCCGCGATTTGTCGGTTCGCGATCACTCAGTTCTTTCAAACTGTCGCGTGGCGTACTCGCTCGCGCGTATCCCGGGTACGTGCGGGTCAACGTGCACTGGAAAACTCTTTGGATTCGTAAGGCGGCCCAAGCACACCTCAGTCTTGGTGACTGCTCGACGACTGCTCGACGTTCGCACCGAATCGCGGGAGTTGTCGTCGCGCCGCTGATGCTTGCGAATCTGTTGGGGATTCAGTCGTGGATCTGCACTCCTGTCCGATTGGTACTTCGGTACTCGGGCAGGGACCTGTAATTTCACGTCCTCCGTAATTCTGTTCGGGCCCGCGGGGGTGGGCCCCACTGTTCAGTTGAGGCTTCTGCCTTCGTAATTTTGTTCAGCGGCCCCTCCCCGGGTTCCACATGTTCAGTTGGATTGTGTTAAGTTGCCGGCCTATGTGCGGGATCCACGGCTGGATCACCAGCGGATCACTGGCATCATCGGTCGGCGCCATCGACCGCGACTCGTATAAGTTTCGAACGGCGAAGCAGGAATCGAGTTATGGTCAATACTTGGGCTTTCCGCTAATCCTTCGGGTTATCCGGTGCACCAGGGTACGTCGCATAAGTTCGTTAGTTCGTTCGTTAGCTTCATTTTCTTTCATTCGTTCCAAGTTAGATAAATGTGTCTTTGATACCGAATGCTGCCAGTAGGGGTACCAATTATTGTACAATATTTGTACTGATCTATGTAATCGGTGTGTGGGAGATAGCTGTGGCGTTATGTATGCTTTGCTCCACGTTTGTAAAGATTCATGTAAGCGCTGCGTTGGAAATATGTGTTTCGCAGTTAGGGTACGAAACAACTATTTCTTTACGCAGGCCCATGGTCAAGTAGAGTCGTAATTCGACATTCTGCCAATGGGTTGAATGTCGAGATGGATGTATAAAGTTAAATAACCCATGGGCGGGTCTCTTGCGCAGTCACCTCCACGTAGTGAGACCTGGCAATTGGCATCGTTTTCCAAAAAATTAATCCGTTGATTAATCTTTGGAAAACGATGCCAAGCTAAGAACTACGCACCAGTCCGGTTTGGATCTCCAAATGCCGCTAAAAGCATTTTGGATGATCTGGACTGGACTTCAACGTTGGACATCGTTGGACATCGTTGGACACCGTAGAATGCGTGCGTTTTAGGCTTAATTAATCGTAAGATAGATACATATGTTAAGTGCATTGTGAGCTCATTCTGTACAACGATACTTATCCATCTTGGAACGAAAAATTGTACCCGCGATTTGTCGGTTCGCGATCACTCAGTTCTTTCAAACTGTCGCGTGGCGTACTCGCTCGCGCGTATCCCGGGTACGTGCGGGTCAACGTGCACTGGAAAACTCTTTGGATTCGTAAGGCGGCCCAAGCACACCTCAGTCTTGGTGACTGCTCGACGACTGCTCGACGTTCGCACCGAATCGCGGGAGTTGTCGTCGCGCCGCTGATGCTTGCGAATCTGTTGGGGATTCAGTCGTGGATCTGCACTCCTGTCCGATTGGTACTTCGGTACTCGGGCAGGGACCTGTAATTTCACGTCCTCCGTAATTCTGTTCGGGCCCGCGGGGGTGGGCCCCACTGTTCAGTTGAGGCTTCTGCCTTCGTAATTTTGTTCAGCGGCCCCTCCCCGGGTTCCACATGTTCAGTTGGATTGTGTTAAGTTGCCGGCCTATGTGCGGGATCCACGGCTGGATCACCAGCGGATCACTGGCATCATCGGTCGGCGCCATCGACCGCGACTCGTATAAGTTTCGAACGGCGAAGCAGGAATCGAGTTATGGTCAATACTTGGGCTTTCCGCTAATCCTTCGGGTTATCCGGTGCACCAGGGTACGTCGCATAAGTTCGTTAGTTCGTTCGTTAGCTTCATTTTCTTTCATTCGTTCCAAGTTAGATAAATGTGTCTTTGATACCGAATGCTGCCAGTAGGGGTACCAATTATTGTACAATATTTGTACTGATCTATGTAATCGGTGTGTGGGAGATAGCTGTGGCGTTATGTATGCTTTGCTCCACGTTTGTAAAGATTCATGTAAGCGCTGCGTTGGAAATATGTGTTTCGCAGTTAGGGTACGAAACAACTATTTCTTTACGCAGGCCCATGGTCAAGTAGAGTCGTAATTCGACATTCTGCCAATGGGTTGAATGTCGAGATGGATGTATAAAGTTAAATAACCCATGGGCGGGTCTCTTGCGCAGTCACCTCCACGTAGTGAGACCTGGCAATTGGCATCGTTTTCCAAAAAATTAATCCGTTGATTAATCTTTGGAAAACGATGCCAAGCTAAGAACTACGCACCAGTCCGGTTTGGATCTCCAAATGCCGCTAAAAGCATTTTGGATGATCTGGACTGGACTTCAACGTTGGACATCGTTGGACATCGTTGGACACCGTAGAATGCGTGCGTTTTAGGCTTAATTAATCGTAAGATAGATACATATGTTAAGTGCATTGTGAGCTCATTCTGTACAACGATACTTATCCATCTTGGAACGAAAAATTGTACCCGCGATTTGTCGGTTCGCGATCACTCAGTTCTTTCAAACTGTCGCGTGGCGTACTCGCTCGCGCGTATCCCGGGTACGTGCGGGTCAACGTGCACTGGAAAACTCTTTGGATTCGTAAGGCGGCCCAAGCACACCTCAGTCTTGGTGACTGCTCGACGACTGCTCGACGTTCGCACCGAATCGCGGGAGTTGTCGTCGCGCCGCTGATGCTTGCGAATCTCTTGGGGATTCAGTCGTGGATCTGCACTCCTGTCCGATTGGTACTTCGGTACTCGGGCAGGGACCTGTAATTTCACGTCCTCCGTAATTCTGTTCGGGCCCGCGGGGGTGGGCCCCACTGTTCAGTTGAGGCTTCTGCCTTCGTAATTCTGTTCAGCGGCCCCTCCCCGGGTCCCACATGTTCAGTTGGAGTGTGTTAAGTTGCCGGCCTATGTGCGGGATCCACGGCTGGATCACCAGCGGATCACTGGCATCATCGGTCGGCGCCATCGACCGCGACTCGTATAAGTTTCGAACGGCGAAGCATGAATCGAGTTATGGTCAATACTTGGGCTTTCCGCTAATCCTTCGGGTTATCCGGTGCACCGGGGTACGTCGCATAAGTTCGTTAGTTCGTTCGTTAGCTTCATTTTCTTTCATTCGTTCCAAGTTAGATAAATGTGTCTTTGATACCGAACGCTGCCAGTAGGGGTACCAATTATTGTACAATATTTGTACTGATCTATGTAATCGGTGTGTGGGAGATAGCTGTGGCGTTATGTATGCTTTGCTCCACGTTTGTAAAGATTCATGTAAGCGCTGCGTTGGAAATATGTGTTTCGCAGTTAGGGTACGAAACAACTATTTCTTTACGCAGGCCCATGGTCAAGTAGAGTCGTAACTCGACATTCTGCCAATGGGTTGAATGTCGAGATGGATGTATAAAGTTAAATAACCCATGGGCGGGTCTCTTGCGCAGTCACCTCCACGTAGTGAGACCTGGTAATTGGCATCGTTTTCCAAAAAATTAATCCGTTGATTAATCTTTGGAAAACGATGCCAAGCTAAGAACTACGCACCAGTCCGGTTTGGATCTCCAAATGCCGCTAAAAGCATTTTGGATGATCTGGACTGGACTTCAACGTTGGACAACGTTGGACATCGTTGGACACCGTAGAATATGTGCGTTTTAGGCTTAATTAATCGTAAGATAGATACATATGTTAAGTGCATTGTGAGCTCATTCTGTACAACGATACTTATCCATCTTGGAACGAAAAATTGTACCCGCGATTTGTCGGTTCGCGATCACTCAGTTCTTTCAAACTGTCGCGTGGCGTACTCGCTCGCGCGTATCCCGGGTACGTGCGGGTCAACGTGCACTGGAAAACTCTTTGGATTCGTAAGGCGGCCCAAGCACACCTCAGTCTTGGTGACTGCTCGACGACTGCTCGACGTTCGCACCGAATCGCGGGAGTTGTCGTCGCGCCGCTGATGCTTGCGAATCTGTTGGGGATTCAGTCGTGGATCTGCACTCCTGTCCGATTGGTACTTCGGTACTCGGGCAGGGACATGTAATTTCACGTCCTCCGTAATTCTGTTCGGGCCCGCGGGGGTGGGCCCCACTGTTCAGTTGAGGCTTCTGCCTTCGTAATTCTGTTCAGCGGCCCCTCCCCGGGTTCCACATGTTCAGTTGGAGTGTGTTAAGTTGCCGGCCTATGTGCTGGATCCACGGCTGGATCACCAGCGGATCACTGGCATCATCGGTCGGCGCCATCGACCGCGACTCGTATAAGTTTCGAACGGCGAAGCAGGAATCGAGTTATGGTCAATACTTGGGCTTTCCGCTAATCCTTCGGGTTATCCGGTGCACCGGGGTACGTCGCATAAGTTCGTTAGTTCGTTCGTTAGCTTCATTTTCTTTCATTCGTTCCAAGTTAGATAAATGTGTCTTTGATACCGAATGCTGCCAGTAGGGGTACCAATTATTGTACAATATTTGTACTGATCTATGTAATCGGTGTGTGGGAGATAGCTGTGGCGTTATGTATGCTTTGCTCCACGTTTGTAAAGATTCATGTAAGCGCTGCGTTGGAAATATGTGTTTCGCAGTTAGGGTACGAAACAACTATTTCTTTACGCAGGCCCATGGTCAAGTAGAGTCGTAACTCGACATTCTGCCAATGGGTTGAATGTCGAGATGGATGTATAAAGTTAAATAACCCATGGGCGGGTCTCTTGCGCAGTCACCTCCACGTAGTGAGACCTGGCAATTGGCATCGTTTTCCAAAAAATTAATCCGTTGATTAATCTTTGGAAAACGATGCCAAGCTAAGAACTACGCACCAGTCCGGTTTGGATCTCCAAATGCCGCTAAAAGCATTTTGGATGATCTGGACTGGACTTCAACGTTGGACATCGTTGGACATCGTTGGACACCGTAGAATGCGTGCGTTTTAGGCTTAATTAATCGTAAGATAGATACATATGTTAAGTGCATTGTGAGCTCATTCTGTACAACGATACTTATCCATCTTGGAACGAAAAATTGTACCCGCGATTTGTCGGTTCGCGATCACTCAGTTCTTTCAAACTGTCGCGTGGCGTACTCGCTCGCGCGTATCCCGGGTACGTGCGGGTCAACGTGCACTGGAAAACTCTTTGGATTCGTAAGGCGGCCCAAGCACACCTCAGTCTTGGTGACTGCTCGACGACTGCTCGACGTTCGCACCGAATCGCGGGAGTTGTCGTCGCGCCGCTGATGCTTGCGAATCTGTTGGGGATTCAGTCGTGGATCTGCACTCCTGTCCGATTGGTACTTCGGTACTCGGGCAGGGACCTGTAATTTCACGTCCTCCGTAATTCTGTTCGGGCCCGCGGGGGTGGGCCCCACTGTTCAGTTGAGGCTTCTGCCTTCGTAATTCTGTTCAGCGGCCCCTCCCCGGGTCCCACATGTTCAGTTGGAGTGTGTTAAGTTGCCGGCCTATGTGCTGGATCCACGGCTGGATCACCAGCGGATTACTGGCATCATCGGTCGGCGCCATCGACCGCGACTCGTATAAGTTTCGAACGGCGAAGCAGGAATCGAGTTATGGTCAATACTTGGGCTTTCCGCTAATCCTTCGGGTTATCCGGTGCACCGGGGTACGTCGCATAAGTTCGTTAGTTCGTTCGTTAGCTTCATTTTCTTTCATTCGTTCCAAGTTAGATAAATGTGTCTTTGATACCGAACGCTGCCAGTAGGGGTACCAATTATTGTACAATATTTGTACTGATCTATGTAATCGGTGTGTGGGAGATAGCTGTGGCGTTATGTATGCTTTGCTCCACGTTTGTAAAGATTCATGTAAGCGCTGCGTTGGAAATATGTGTTTCGCAGTTAGGGTACGAAACAACTATTTCTTTACGCAGGCCCATGGTCAAGTAGAGTCGTAACTCGACATTCTGCCAATGGGTTGAATGTCGAGATGGATGTATAAAGTTAAATAACCCATGGGCGGGTCTCTTGCGCAGTCACCTCCACGTAGTGAGACCTGGTAATTGGCATCGTTTTCCAAAAAATTAATCCGTTGATTAATCTTTGGAAAACGATGCCAAGCTAAGAACTACGCACCAGTCCGGTTTGGATCTCCAAATGCCGCTAAAAGCATTTTGGATGATCTGGACTGGACTTCAACGTTGGACATCGTTGGACATCGTTGGACACCGTAGAATGCGTGCGTTTTAGGCTTAATTAATCGTAAGATAGATACATATGTTAAGTGCATTGTGAGCTCATTCTGTACAACGATACTTATCCATCTTGGAACGAAAAATTGTACCCGCGATTTGTCGGTTCGCGATCACTCAGTTCTTTCAAACTGTCGCGTGGCGTACTCGCTCGCGCGTATCCCGGGTACGTGCGGGTCAACGTGCACTGGAAAACTCTTTGGATTCGTAAGGCGGCCCAAGCACACCTCAGTCTTGGTGACTGCTCGACGACTGCTCGACGTTCGCACCGAATCGCGGGAGTTGTCGTCGCGCCGCTGATGCTTGCGAATCTGTTGGGGATTCAGTCGTGGATCTGCACTCCTGTCCGATTGGTACTTCGGTACTCGGGCAGGGACCTGTAATTTCACGTCCTCCGTAATTCTGTTCGGGCCCGCGGGGGTGGGCCCCACTGTTCAGTTGAGGCTTCTGCCTTCGTAATTTTGTTCAGCGGCCCCTCCCCGGGTTCCACATGTTCAGTTGGATTGTGTTAAGTTGCCGGCCTATGTGCGGGATCCACGGCTGGATCACCAGCGGATCACTGGCATCATCGGTCGGCGCCATCGACCGCGACTCGTATAAGTTTCGAACGGCGAAGCAGGAATCGAGTTATGGTCAATACTTGGGCTTTCCGCTAATCCTTCGGGTTATCCGGTGCACCAGGGTACGTCGCATAAGTTCGTTAGTTCGTTCGTTAGCTTCATTTTCTTTCATTCGTTCCAAGTTAGATAAATGTGTCTTTGATACCGAATGCTGCCAGTAGGGGTACCAATTATTGTACAATATTTGTACTGATCTATGTAATCGGTGTGTGGGAGATAGCTGTGGCGTTATGTATGCTTTGCTCCACGTTTGTAAAGATTCATGTAAGCGCTGCGTTGGAAATATGTGTTTCGCAGTTAGGGTACGAAACAACTATTTCTTTACGCAGGCCCATGGTCAAGTAGAGTCGTAATTCGACATTCTGCCAATGGGTTGAATGTCGAGATGGATGTATAAAGTTAAATAACCCATGGGCGGGTCTCTTGCGCAGTCACCTCCACGTAGTGAGACCTGGCAATTGGCATCGTTTTCCAAAAAATTAATCCGTTGATTAATCTTTGGAAAACGATGCCAAGCTAAGAACTACGCACCAGTCCGGTTTGGATCTCCAAATGCCGCTAAAAGCATTTTGGATGATCTGGACTGGACTTCAACGTTGGACATCGTTGGACATCGTTGGACACCGTAGAATGCGTGCGTTTTAGGCTTAATTAATCGTAAGATAGATACATATGTTAAGTGCATTGTGAGCTCATTCTGTACAACGATACTTATCCATCTTGGAACGAAAAATTGTACCCGCGATTTGTCGGTTCGCGATCACTCAGTTCTTTCAAACTGTCGCGTGGCGTACTCGCTCGCGCGTATCCCGGGTACGTGCGGGTCAACGTGCACTGGAAAACTCTTTGGATTCGTAAGGCGGCCCAAGCACACCTCAGTCTTGGTGACTGCTCGACGACTGCTCGACGTTCGCACCGAATCGCGGGAGTTGTCGTCGCGCCGCTGATGCTTGCGAATCTGTTGGGGATTCAGTCGTGGATCTGCACTCCTGTCCGATTGGTACTTCGGTACTCGGGCAGGGACCTGTAATTTCACGTCCTCCGTAATTCTGTTCGGGCCCGCGGGGGTGGGCCCCACTGTTCAGTTGAGGCTTCTGCCTTCGTAATTCTGTTCAGCGGCCCCTCCCCGGGTCCCACATGTTCAGTTGGAGTGTGTTAAGTTGCCGGCCTATGTGCGGGATCCACGGCTGGATCACCAGCGGATCACTGGCATCATCGGTCGGCGCCATCGACCGCGACTCGTATAAGTTTCGAACGGCGAAGCATGAATCGAGTTATGGTCAATACTTGGGCTTTCCGCTAATCCTTCGGGTTATCCGGTGCACCGGGGTACGTCGCATAAGTTCGTTAGTTCGTTCGTTAGCTTCATTTTCTTTCATTCGTTCCAAGTTAGATAAATGTGTCTTTGATACCGAACGCTGCCAGTAGGGGTACCAATTATTGTACAATATTTGTACTGATCTATGTAATCGGTGTGTGGGAGATAGCTGTGGCGTTATGTATGCTTTGCTCCACGTTTGTAAAGATTCATGTAAGCGCTGCGTTGGAAATATGTGTTTCGCAGTTAGGGTACGAAACAACTATTTCTTTACGCAGGCCCATGGTCAAGTAGAGTCGTAACTCGACATTCTGCCAATGGGTTGAATGTCGAGATGGATGTATAAAGTTAAATAACCCATGGGCGGGTCTCTTGCGCAGTCACCTCCACGTAGTGAGACCTGGTAATTGGCATCGTTTTCCAAAAAATTAATCCGTTGATTAATCTTTGGAAAACGATGCCAAGCTAAGAACTACGCACCAGTCCGGTTTGGATCTCCAAATGCCGCTAAAAGCATTTTGGATGATCTGGACTGGACTTCAACGTTGGACAACGTTGGACATCGTTGGACACCGTAGAATATGTGCGTTTTAGGCTTAATTAATCGTAAGATAGATACATATGTTAAGTGCATTGTGAGCTCATTCTGTACAACGATACTTATCCATCTTGGAACGAAAAATTGTACCCGCGATTTGTCGGTTCGCGATCACTCAGTTCTTTCAAACTGTCGCGTGGCGTACTCGCTCGCGCGTATCCCGGGTACGTGCGGGTCAACGTGCACTGGAAAACTCTTTGGATTCGTAAGGCGGCCCAAGCACACCTCAGTCTTGGTGACTGCTCGACGACTGCTCGACGTTCGCACCGAATCGCGGGAGTTGTCGTCGCGCCGCTGATGCTTGCGAATCTGTTGGGGATTCAGTCGTGGATCTGCACTCCTGTCCGATTGGTACTTCGGTACTCGGGCAGGGACCTGTAATTTCACGTCCTCCGTAATTCTGTTCGGGCCCGCGGGGGTGGGCCCCACTGTTCAGTTGAGGCTTCTGCCTTCGTAATTTTGTTCAGCGGCCCCTCCCCGGGTTCCACATGTTCAGTTGGATTGTGTTAAGTTGCCGGCCTATGTGCGGGATCCACGGCTGGATCACCAGCGGATCACTGGCATCATCGGTCGGCGCCATCGACCGCGACTCGTATAAGTTTCGAACGGCGAAGCAGGAATCGAGTTATGGTCAATACTTGGGCTTTCCGCTAATCCTTCGGGTTATCCGGTGCACCGGGGTACGTCGCATAAGTTCGTTAGTTCGTTCGTTAGCTTCATTTTCTTTCATTCGTTCCAAGTTAGATAAATGTGTCTTTGATACCGAATGCTGCCAGTAGGGGTACCAATTATTGTACAATATTTGTACTGATCTATGTAATCGGTGTGTGGGAGATAGCTGTGGCGTTATGTATGCTTTGCTCCACGTTTGTAAAGATTCATGTAAGCGCTGCGTTGGAAATATGTGTTTCGCAGTTAGGGTACGAAACAACTATTTCTTTACGCAGGCCCATGGTCAAGTAGAGTCGTAACTCGACATTCTGCCAATGGGTTGAATGTCGAGATGGATGTATAAAGTTAAATAACCCATGGGCGGGTCTCTTGCGCAGTCACCTCCACGTAGTGAGACCTGGCAATTGGCATCGTTTTCCAAAAAATTAATCCGTTGATTAATCTTTGGAAAACGATGCCAAGCTAAGAACTACGCACCAGTCCGGTTTGGATCTCCAAATGCCGCTAAAAGCATTTTGGATGATCTGGACTGGACTTCAACGTTGGACATCGTTGGACATCGTTGGACACCGTAGAATGCGTGCGTTTTAGGCTTAATTAATCGTAAGATAGATACATATGTTAAGTGCATTGTGAGCTCATTCTGTACAACGATACTTATCCATCTTGGAACGAAAAATTGTACCCGCGATTTGTCGGTTCGCGATCACTCAGTTCTTTCAAACTGTCGCGTGGCGTACTCGCTCGCGCGTATCCCGGGTACGTGCGGGTCAACGTGCACTGGAAAACTCTTTGGATTCGTAAGGCGGCCCAAGCACACCTCAGTCTTGGTGACTGCTCGACGACTGCTCGACGTTCGCACCGAATCGCGGGAGTTGTCGTCGCGCCGCTGATGCTTGCGAATCTGTTGGGGATTCAGTCGTGGATCTGCACTCCTGTCCGATTGGTACTTCGGTACTCGGGCAGGGACCTGTAATTTCACGTCCTCCGTAATTCTGTTCGGGCCCGCGGGGGTGGGCCCCACTGTTCAGTTGAGGCTTCTGCCTTCGTAATTCTGTTCAGCGGCCCCTCCCCGGGTCCCACATGTTCAGTTGGAGTGTGTTAAGTTGCCGGCCTATGTGCTGGATCCACGGCTGGATCACCAGCGGATTACTGGCATCATCGGTCGGCGCCATCGACCGCGACTCGTATAAGTTTCGAACGGCGAAGCAGGAATCGAGTTATGGTCAATACTTGGGCTTTCCGCTAATCCTTCGGGTTATCCGGTGCACCGGGGTACGTCGCATAAGTTCGTTAGTTCGTTCGTTAGCTTCATTTTCTTTCATTCGTTCCAAGTTAGATAAATGTGTCTTTGATACCGAACGCTGCCAGTAGGGGTACCAATTATTGTACAATATTTGTACTGATCTATGTAATCGGTGTGTGGGAGATAGCTGTGGCGTTATGTATGCTTTGCTCCACGTTTGTAAAGATTCATGTAAGCGCTGCGTTGGAAATATGTGTTTCGCAGTTAGGGTACGAAACAACTATTTCTTTACGCAGGCCCATGGTCAAGTAGAGTCGTAACTCGACATTCTGCCAATGGGTTGAATGTCGAGATGGATGTATAAAGTTAAATAACCCATGGGCGGGTCTCTTGCGCAGTCACCTCCACGTAGTGAGACCTGGTAATTGGCATCGTTTTCCAAAAAATTAATCCGTTGATTAATCTTTGGAAAACGATGCCAAGCTAAGAACTACGCACCAGTCCGGTTTGGATCTCCAAATGCCGCTAAAAGCATTTTGGATGATCTGGACTGGACTTCAACGTTGGACAACGTTGGACATCGTTGGACACCGTAGAATATGTGCGTTTTAGGCTTAATTAATCGTAAGATAGATACATATGTTAAGTGCATTGTGAGCTCATTCTGTACAACGATACTTATCCATCTTGGAACGAAAAATTGTACCCGCGATTTGTCGGTTCGCGATCACTCAGTTCTTTCAAACTGTCGCGTGGCGTACTCGCTCGCGCGTATCCCGGGTACGTGCGGGTCAACGTGCATTGGAAAACTCTTTGGATTCGTAAGGCGGCCCAAGCACACCTCAGTCTTGGTGACTGCTCGACGACTGCTCGACGTTCGCACCGAATCGCGGGAGTTGTCGTCGCGCCGCTGATGCTTGCGAATCTGTTGGGGATTCAGTCGTGGATCTGCACTCCTGTCCGATTGGTACTTCGGTACTCGGGCAGGGACCTGTAATTTCACGTCCTCCGTAATTCTGTTCGGGCCCGCGGGGGTGGGCCCCACTGTTCAGTTGAGGCTTCTGCCTTCGTAATTTTGTTCAGCGGCCCCTCCCCGGGTTCCACATGTTCAGTTGGATTGTGTTAAGTTGCCGGCCTATGTGCGGGATCCACGGCTGGATCACCAGCGGATCACTGGCATCATCGGTCGGCGCCATCGACCGCGACTCGTATAAGTTTCGAACGGCGAAGCAGGAATCGAGTTATGGTCAATACTTGGGCTTTCCGCTAATCCTTCGGGTTATCCGGTGCACCGGGGTACGTCGCATAAGTTCGTTAGTTCGTTCGTTAGCTTCATTTTCTTTCATTCGTTCCAAGTTAGATAAATGTGTCTTTGATACCGAATGCTGCCAGTAGGGGTACCAATTATTGTACAATATTTGTACTGATCTATTTAATCGGTGTGTGGGAGATAGCTGTGGCGTTATGTATGCTTTGCTCCACGTTTGTAAAGATTCATGTAAGCGCTGCGTTGGAAATATGTGTTTCGCAGTTAGGGTACGAAACAACTATTTCTTTACGCAGGCCCATGGTCAAGTAGAGTCGTAACTCGACATTCTGCCAATGGGTTGAATGTCGAGATGGATGTATAAAGTTAAATAACCCATGGGCGGGTCTCTTGCGCAGTCACCTCCACGTAGTGAGACCTGGCAATTGGCATCGTTTTCCAAAAAATTAATCCGTTGATTAATCTTTGGAAAACGATGCCAAGCTAAGAACTACGCACCAGTCCGGTTTGGATCTCCAAATGCCGCTAAAAGCATTTTGGATGATCTGGACTGGACTTCAACGTTGGACATCGTTGGACATCGTTGGACACCGTAGAATGCGTGCGTTTTAGGCTTAATTAATCGTAAGATAGATACATATGTTAAGTGCATTGTGAGCTCATTCTGTACAACGATACTTATCCATCTTGGAACGAAAAATTGTACCCGCGATTTGTCGGTTCGCGATCACTCAGTTCTTTCAAACTGTCGCGTGGCGTACTCGCTCGCGCGTATCCCGGGTACGTGCGGGTCAACGTGCACTGGAAAACTCTTTGGATTCGTAAGGCGGCCCAAGCACACCTCAGTCTTGGTGACTGCTCGACGACTGCTCGACGTTCGCACCGAATCGCGGGAGTTGTCGTCGCGCCGCTGATGCTTGCGAATCTGTTGGGGATTCAGTCGTGGATCTGCACTCCTGTCCGATTGGTACTTCGGTACTCGGGCAGGGACCTGTAATTTCACGTCCTCCGTAATTCTGTTCGGGCCCGCGGGGGTGGGCCCCACTGTTCAGTTGAGGCTTCTGCCTTCGTAATTTTGTTCAGCGGCCCCTCCCCGGGTTCCACATGTTCAGTTGGATTGTGTTAAGTTGCCGGCCTATGTGCGGGATCCACGGCTGGATCACCAGCGGATCACTGGCATCATCGGTCGGCGCCATCGACCGCGACTCGTATAAGTTTCGAACGGCGAAGCAGGAATCGAGTTATGGTCAATACTTGGGCTTTCCGCTAATCCTTCGGGTTATCCGGTGCACCGGGGTACGTCGCATAAGTTCGTTAGTTCGTTCGTTAGCTTCATTTTCTTTCATTCGTCCCAAGTTAGATAAATGTGTCTTTGATACCGAATGCTGCCAGTAGGGGTACCAATTATTGTACAATATTTGTACTGATCTATGTAATCGGTGTGTGGGAGATAGCTGTGGCGTTATGTATGCTTTGCTCCACGTTTGTAAAGATTCATGTAAGCGCTGCGTTGGAAATATGTGTTTCGCAGTTAGGGTACGAAACAACTATTTCTTTACGCAGGCCCATGGTCAAGTAGAGTCGTAACTCGACATTCTGCCAATGGGTTGAATGTCGAGATGGATGTATAAAGTTAAATAACCCATGGGCGGGTCTCTTGCGCAGTCACCTCCACGTAGTGAGACCTGGCAATTGGCATCGTTTTCCAAAAAATTAATCCGTTGATTAATCTTTGGAAAACGATGCCAAGCTAAGAACTACGCACCAGTCCGGTTTGGATCTCCAAATGCCGCTAAAAGCATTTTGGATGATCTGGACTGGACTTCAACGTTGGACATCGTTGGACATCGTTGGACACCGTAGAATGTGTGCGTTTTAGGCTTAATTAATCGTAAGATAGATACATATGTTAAGTGCATTGTGAGCTCATTCTGTACAACGATACTTATCCATCTTGGAACGAAAAATTGTACCCGCGATTTGTCGGTTCGCGATCACTCAGTTCTTTCAAACTGTCGCGTGGCGTACTCGCTCGCGCGTATCCCGGGTACGTGCGGGTCAACGTGCACTGGAAAACTCTTTGGATTCGTAAGGCGGCCCAAGCACACCTCAGTCTTGGTGACTGCTCGACGACTGCTCGACGTTCGCACCGAATCGCGGGAGTTGTCGTCGCGCCGCTGATGCTTGCGAATCTGTTGGGGATTCAGTCGTGGATCTGCACTCCTGTCCGATTGGTACTTCGGTACTCGGGCAGGGACCTGTAATTTCACGTCCTCCGTAATTCTGTTCGGGCCCGCGGGGGTGGGCCCCACTGTTCAGTTGAGGCTTCTGCCTTCGTAATTCTGTTCTGCGGCCCCTCCCCGGGTTCCACATGTTCAGTTGGAGTGTGTTAAGTTGCCGGCCTATGTGCTGGATCCACGGCTGGATCACCAGCGGATCACTGGCATCATCGGTCGGCGCCATCGACCGCGACTCGTATAAGTTTCGAACGGCGAAGCAGGAATCGAGTTATGGTCAATACTTGGGCTTTCCGCTAATCCTTCGGGTTATCCGGTGCACCGGGGTACGTCGCATAAGTTCGTTAGTTCGTTCGTTAGCTTCATTTTCTTTCATTCGTTCCAAGTTAGATAAATGTGTCTTTGATACCGAATGCTGCCAGTAGGGGTACCAATTATTGTACAATATTTGTACTGATCTATGTAATCGGTGTGTGGGAGATAGCTGTGGCGTTATGTATGCTTTGCTCCACGTTTGTAAAGATTCATGTAAGCGCTGCGTTGGAAATATGTGTTTCGCAGTTAGGGTACGAAACAACTATTTCTTTACGCAGGCCCATGGTCAAGTAGAGTCGTAACTCGACATTCTGCCAATGGGTTGAATGTCGAGATGGATGTATAAAGTTAAATAACCCATGGGCGGGTCTCTTGCGCAGTCACCTCCACGTAGTGAGACCTGGCAATTGGCATCGTTTTCCAAAAAATTAATCCGTTGATTAATCTTTGGAAAACGATGCCAAGCTAAGAACTACGCACCAGTCCGGTTTGGATCTCCAAATGCCGCTAAAAGCATTTTGGATGATCTGGACTGGACTTCAACGTTGGACATCGTTGGACATCGTTGGACACCGTAGAATGCGTGCGTTTTAGGCTTAATTAATCGTAAGATAGATACATATGTTAAGTGCATTGTGAGCTCATTCTGTACAACGATACTTATCCATCTTGGAACGAAAAATTGTACCCGCGATTTGTCGGTTCGCGATCACTCAGTTCTTTCAAACTGTCGCGTGGCGTACTCGCTCGCGCGTATCCCGGGTACGTGCGGGTCAACGTGCACTGGAAAACTCTTTGGATTCGTAAGGCGGCCCAAGCACACCTCAGTCTTGGTGACTGCTCGACGACTGCTCGACGTTCGCACCGAATCGCGGGAGTTGTCGTCGCGCCGCTGATGCTTGCGAATCTGTTGGGGATTCAGTCGTGGATCTGCACTCCTGTCCGATTGGTACTTCGGTACTCGGGCAGGGACCTGTAATTTCACGTCCTCCGTAATTCTGTTCGGGCCCGCGGGGGTGGGCCCCACTGTTCAGTTGAGGCTTCTGCCTTCGTAATTTTGTTCAGCGGCCCCTCCCCGGGTTCCACATGTTCAGTTGGATTGTGTTAAGTTGCCGGCCTATGTGCGGGATCCACGGCTGGATCACCAGCGGATCACTGGCATCATCGGTCGGCGCCATCGACCGCGACTCGTATAAGTTTCGAACGGCGAAGCAGGAATCGAGTTATGGTCAATACTTGGGCTTTCCGCTAATCCTTCGGGTTATCCGGTGCACCGGGGTACGTCGCATAAGTTCGTTAGTTCGTTCGTTAGCTTCATTTTCTTTCATTCGTTCCAAGTTAGATAAATGTGTCTTTGATACCGAATGCTGCCAGTAGGGGTACCAATTATTGTACAATATTTGTACTGATCTATGTAATCGGTGTGTGGGAGATAGCTGTGGCGTTATGTATGCTTTGCTCCACGTTTGTAAAGATTCATGTAAGCGCTGCGTTGGAAATATGTGTTTCGCAGTTAGGGTACGAAACAACTATTTCTTTACGCAGGCCCATGGTCAAGTAGAGTCGTAATTCGACATTCTGCCAATGGGTTGAATGTCGAGATGGATGTATAAAGTTAAATAACCCATGGGCGGGTCTCTTGCGCAGTCACCTCCACGTAGTGAGACCTGGCAATTGGCATCGTTTTCCAAAAAATTAATCCGTTGATTAATCTTTGGAAAACGATGCCAAGCTAAGAACTACGCACCAGTCCGGTTTGGATCTCCAAATGCCGCTAAAAGCATTTTGGATGATCTGGACTGGACTTCAACGTTGGACATCGTTGGACATCGTTGGACACCGTAGAATGCGTGCGTTTTAGGCTTAATTAATCGTAAGATAGATACATATGTTAAGTGCATTGTGAGCTCATTCTGTACAACGATACTTATCCATCTTGGAACGAAAAATTGTACCCGCGATTTGTCGGTTCGCGATCACTCAGTTCTTTCAAACTGTCGCGTGGCGTACTCGCTCGCGCGTATCCCGGGTACGTGCGGGTCAACGTGCACTGGAAAACTCTTTGGATTCGTAAGGCGGCCCAAGCACACCTCAGTCTTGGTGACTGCTCGACGACTGCTCGACGTTCGCACCGAATCGCGGGAGTTGTCGTCGCGCCGCTGATGCTTGCGAATCTGTTGGGGATTCAGTCGTGGATCTGCACTCCTGTCCGATTGGTACTTCGGTACTCGGGCAGGGACCTGTAATTTCACGTCCTCCGTAATTCTGTTCGGGCCCGCGGGGGTGGGCCCCACTGTTCAGTTGAGGCTTCTGCCTTCGTAATTCTGTTCAGCGACCCTCCCCGGGTCCCACATGTTCAGTTGGAGTGTGTTAAGTTGCCGGCCTATGTGCGGGATCCACGGCTGGATCACCAGCGGATCACTGGCATCATCGGTCGGCGCCATCGACCGCGACTCGTATAAGTTTCGAACGGCGAAGCATGAATCGAGTTATGGTCAATACTTGGGCTTTCCGCTAATCCTTCGGGTTATCCGGTGCACCGGGGTACGTCGCATAAGTTCGTTAGTTCGTTCGTTAGCTTCATTTTCTTTCATTCGTTCCAAGTTAGATAAATGTGTCTTTGATACCGAACGCTGCCAGTAGGGGTACCAATTATTGTACAATATTTGTACTGATCTATGTAATCGGTGTGTGGGAGATAGCTGTGGCGTTATGTATGCTTTGCTCCACGTTTGTAAAGATTCATGTAAGCGCTGCGTTGGAAATATGTGTTTCGCAGTTAGGGTACGAAACAACTATTTCTTTACGCAGGCCCATGGTCAAGTAGAGTCGTAACTCGACATTCTGCCAATGGGTTGAATGTCGAGATGGATGTATAAAGTTAAATAACCCATGGGCGGGTCTCTTGCGCAGTCACCTCCACGTAGTGAGACCTGGTAATTGGCATCGTTTTCCAAAAAATTAATCCGTTGATTAATCTTTGGAAAACGATGCCAAGCTAAGAACTACGCACCAGTCCGGTTTGGATCTCCAAATGCCGCTAAAAGCATTTTGGATGATCTGGACTGGACTTCAACGTTGGACAACGTTGGACATCGTTGGACACCGTAGAATGCGTGCGTTTTAGGCTTAATTAATCGTAAGATAGATACATATGTTAAGTGCATTGTGAGCTCATTCTGTACAACGATACTTATCCATCTTGGAACGAAAAATTGTACCCGCGATTTGTCGGTTCGCGATCACTCAGTTCTTTCAAACTGTCGCGTGGCGTACTCGCTCGCGCGTATCCCGGGTACGTGCGGGTCAACGTGCACTGGAAAACTCTTTGGATTCGTAAGGCGGCCCAAGCACACCTCAGTCTTGGTGACTGCTCGACGACTGCTCGACGTTCGCACCGAATCGCGGGAGTTGTCGTCGCGCCGCTGATGCTTGCGAATCTGTTGGGGATTCAGTCGTGGATCTGCACTCCTGTCCGATTGGTACTTCGGTACTCGGGCAGGGACATGTAATTTCACGTCCTCCGTAATTCTGTTCGGGCCCGCGGGGGTGGGCCCCACTGTTCAGTTGAGGCTTCTGCCTTCGTAATTCTGTTCAGCGGCCCCTCCCCGGGTTCCACATGTTCAGTTGGAGTGTGTTAAGTTGCCGGCCTATGTGCTGGATCCACGGCTGGATCACCAGCGGATTACTGGCATCATCGGTCGGCGCCATCGACCGCGACTCGTATAAGTTTCGAACGGCGAAGCAGGAATCGAGTTATGGTCAATACTTGGGCTTTCCGCTAATCCTTCGGGTTATCCGGTGCACCGGGGTACGTCGCATAAGTTCGTTAGTTCGTTCGTTAGCTTCATTTTCTTTCATTCGTTCCAAGTTAGATAAATGTGTCTTTGATACCGAATGCTGCCAGTAGGGGTACCAATTATTGTACAATATTTGTACTGATCTATGTAATCGGTGTGTGGGAGATAGCTGTGGCGTTATGTATGCTTTGCTCCACGTTTGTAAAGATTCATGTAAGCGCTGCGTTGGAAATATGTGTTTCGCAGTTAGGGTACGAAACAACTATTTCTTTACGCAGGCCCATGGTCAAGTAGAGTCGTAACTCGACATTCTGCCAATGGGTTGAATGTCGAGATGGATGTATAAAGTTAAATAACCCATGGGCGGGTCTCTTGCGCAGTCACCTCCACGTAGTGAGACCTGGCAATTGGCATCGTTTTCCAAAAAATTAATCCGTTGATTAATCTTTGGAAAACGATGCCAAGCTAAGAACTACGCACCAGTCCGGTTTGGATCTCCAAATGCCGCTAAAAGCATTTTGGATGATCTGGACTGGACTTCAACGTTGGACATCGTTGGACATCGTTGGACACCGTAGAATGCGTGCGTTTTAGGCTTAATTAATCGTAAGATAGATACATATGTTAAGTGCATTGTGAGCTCATTCTGTACAACGATACTTATCCATCTTGGAACGAAAAATTGTACCCGCGATTTGTCGGTTCGCGATCACTCAGTTCTTTCAAACTGTCGCGTGGCGTACTCGCTCGCGCGTATCCCGGGTACGTGCGGGTCAACGTGCACTGGAAAACTCTTTGGATTCGTAAGGCGGCCCAAGCACACCTCAGTCTTGGTGACTGCTCGACGACTGCTCGACGTTCGCACCGAATCGCGGGAGTTGTCGTCGCGCCGCTGATGCTTGCGAATCTGTTGGGGATTCAGTCGTGGATCTGCACTCCTGTCCGATTGGTACTTCGGTACTCGGGCAGGGACCTGTAATTTCACGTCCTCCGTAATTCTGTTCGGGCCCGCGGGGGGGGGCCCCACTGTTCAGTTGAGGCTTCTGCCTTCGTAATTTTGTTCAGCGGCCCCTCCCCGGGTTCCACATGTTCAGTTGGATTGTGTTAAGTTGCCGGCCTATGTGCGGGATCCACGGCTGGATCACCAGCGGATCACTGGCATCATCGGTCGGCGCCATCGACCGCGACTCGTATAAGTTTCGAACGGCGAAGCAGGAATCGAGTTATGGTCAATACTTGGGCTTTCCGCTAATCCTTCGGGTTATCCGGTGCACCGGGGTACGTCGCATAAGTTCGTTAGTTCGTTCGTTAGCTTCATTTTCTTTCATTCGTTCCAAGTTAGATAAATGTGTCTTTGATACCGAATGCTGCCAGTAGGGGTACCAATTATTGTACAATATTTGTACTGATCTATTTAATCGGTGTGTGGGAGATAGCTGTGGCGTTATGTATGCTTTGCTCCACGTTTGTAAAGATTCATGTAAGCGCTGCGTTGGAAATATGTGTTTCGCAGTTAGGGTACGAAACAACTATTTCTTTACGCAGGCCCATGGTCAAGTAGAGTCGTAACTCGACATTCTGCCAATGGGTTGAATGTCGAGATGGATGTATAAAGTTAAATAACCCATGGGCGGGTCTCTTGCGCAGTCACCTCCACGTAGTGAGACCTGGCAATTGGCATCGTTTTCCAAAAAATTAATCCGTTGATTAATCTTTGGAAAACGATGCCAAGCTAAGAACTACGCACCAGTCCGGTTTGGATCTCCAAATGCCGCTAAAAGCATTTTGGATGATCTGGACTGGACTTCAACGTTGGACATCGTTGGACATCGTTGGACACCGTAGAATGCGTGCGTTTTAGGCTTAATTAATCGTAAGATAGATACATATGTTAAGTGCATTGTGAGCTCATTCTGTACAACGATACTTATCCATCTTGGAACGAAAAATTGTACCCGCGATTTGTCGGTTCGCGATCACTCAGTTCTTTCAAACTGTCGCGTGGCGTACTCGCTCGCGCGTATCCCGGGTACGTGCGGGTCAACGTGCACTGGAAAACTCTTTGGATTCGTAAGGCGGCCCAAGCACACCTCAGTCTTGGTGACTGCTCGACGACTGCTCGACGTTCGCACCGAATCGCGGGAGTTGTCGTCGCGCCGCTGATGCTTGCGAATCTGTTGGGGATTCAGTCGTGGATCTGCACTCCTGTCCGATTGGTACTTCGGTACTCGGGCAGGGACCTGTAATTTCACGTCCTCCGTAATTCTGTTCGGGCCCGCGGGGGTGGGCCCCACTGTTCAGTTGAGGCTTCTGCCTTCGTAATTTTGTTCAGCGGCCCCTCCCCGGGTTCCACATGTTCAGTTGGATTGTGTTAAGTTGCCGGCCTATGTGCGGGATCCACGGCTGGATCACCAGCGGATCACTGGCATCATCGGTCGGCGCCATCGACCGCGACTCGTATAAGTTTCGAACGGCGAAGCAGGAATCGAGTTATGGTCAATACTTGGGCTTTCCGCTAATCCTTCGGGTTATCCGGTGCACCGGGGTACGTCGCATAAGTTCGTTAGTTCGTTCGTTAGCTTCATTTTCTTTCATTCGTTCCAAGTTAGATAAATGTGTCTTTGATACCGAATGCTGCCAGTAGGGGTACCAATTATTGTACAATATTTGTACTGATCTATGTAATCGGTGTGTGGGAGATAGCTGTGGCGTTATGTATGCTTTGCTCCACGTTTGTAAAGATTCATGTAAGCGCTGCGTTGGAAATATGTGTTTCGCAGTTAGGGTACGAAACAACTATTTCTTTACGCAGGCCCATGGTCAAGTAGAGTCGTAACTCGACATTCTGCCAATGGGTTGAATGTCGAGATGGATGTATAAAGTTAAATAACCCATGGGCGGGTCTCTTGCGCAGTCACCTCCACGTAGTGAGACCTGGCAATTGGCATCGTTTTCCAAAAAATTAATCCGTTGATTAATCTTTGGAAAACGATGCCAAGCTAAGAACTACGCACCAGTCCGGTTTGGATCTCCAAATGCCGCTAAAAGCATTTTGGATGATCTGGACTGGACTTCAACGTTGGACATCGTTGGACATCGTTGGACACCGTAGAATGCGTGCGTTTTAGGCTTAATTAATCGTAAGATAGATACATATGTTAAGTGCATTGTGAGCTCATTCTGTACAACGATACTTATCCATCTTGGAACGAAAAATTGTACCCGCGATTTGTCGGTTCGCGATCACTCAGTTCTTTCAAACTGTCGCGTGGCGTACTCGCTCGCGCGTATCCCGGGTACGTGCGGGTCAACGTGCACTGGAAAACTCTTTGGATTCGTAAGGCGGCCCAAGCACACCTCAGTCTTGGTGACTGCTCGACGACTGCTCGACGTTCGCACCGAATCGCGGGAGTTGTCGTCGCGCCGCTGATGCTTGCGAATCTGTTGGGGATTCAGTCGTGGATCTGCACTCCTGTCCGATTGGTACTTCGGTACTCGGGCAGGGACCTGTAATTTCACGTCCTCCGTAATTCTGTTCGGGCCCGCGGGGGTGGGCCCCACTGTTCAGTTGAGGCTTCTGCCTTCGTAATTTTGTTCAGCGGCCCCTCCCCGGGTTCCACATGTTCAGTTGGATTGTGTTAAGTTGCCGGCCTATGTGCGGGATCCACGGCTGGATCACCAGCGGATCACTGGCATCATCGGTCGGCGCCATCGACCGCGACTCGTATAAGTTTCGAACGGCGAAGCAGGAATCGAGTTATGGTCAATACTTGGGCTTTCCGCTAATCCTTCGGGTTATCCGGTGCACCGGGGTACGTCGCATAAGTTCGTTAGTTCGTTCGTTAGCTTCATTTTCTTTCATTCGTTCCAAGTTAGATAAATGTGTCTTTGATACCGAATGCTGCCAGTAGGGGTACCAATTATTGTACAATATTTGTACTGATCTATGTAATCGGTGTGTGGGAGATAGCTGTGGCGTTATGTATGCTTTGCTCCACGTTTGTAAAGATTCATGTAAGCGCTGCGTTGGAAATATGTGTTTCGCAGTTAGGGTACGAAACAACTATTTCTTTACGCAGGCCCATGGTCAAGTAGAGTCGTAACTCGACATTCTGCCAATGGGTTGAATGTCGAGATGGATGTATAAAGTTAAATAACCCATGGGCGGGTCTCTTGCGCAGTCACCTCCACGTAGTGAGACCTGGCAATTGGCATCGTTTTCCAAAAAATTAATCCGTTGATTAATCTTTGGAAAACGATGCCAAGCTAAGAACTACGCACCAGTCCGGTTTGGATCTCCAAATGCCGCTAAAAGCATTTTGGATGATCTGGACTGGACTTCAACGTTGGACATCGTTGGACATCGTTGGACACCGTAGAATGCGTGCGTTTTAGGCTTAATTAATCGTAAGATAGATACATATGTTAAGTGCATTGTGAGCTCATTCTGTACAACGATACTTATCCATCTTGGAACGAAAAATTGTACCCGCGATTTGTCGGTTCGCGATCACTCAGTTCTTTCAAACTGTCGCGTGGCGTACTCGCTCGCGCGTATCCCGGGTACGTGCGGGTCAACGTGCACTGGAAAACTCTTTGGATTCGTAAGGCGGCCCAAGCACACCTCAGTCTTGGTGACTGCTCGACGACTGCTCGACGTTCGCACCGAATCGCGGGAGTTGTCGTCGCGCCGCTGATGCTTGCGAATCTGTTGGGGATTCAGTCGTGGATCTGCACTCCTGTCCGATTGGTACTTCGGTACTCGGGCAGGGACCTGTAATTTCACGTCCTCCGTAATTCTGTTCGGGCCCGCGGGGGTGGGCCCCACTGTTCAGTTGAGGCTTCTGCCTTCGTAATTCTGTTCTGCGGCCCCTCCCCGGGTTCCACATGTTCAGTTGGAGTGTGTTAAGTTGCCGGCCTATGTGCTGGATCCACGGCTGGATCACCAGCGGATCACTGGCATCATCGGTCGGCGCCATCGACCGCGACTCGTATAAGTTTCGAACGGCGAAGCAGGAATCGAGTTATGGTCAATACTTGGGCTTTCCGCTAATCCTTCGGGTTATCCGGTGCACCGGGGTACGTCGCATAAGTTCGTTAGTTCGTTCGTTAGCTTCATTTTCTTTCATTCGTTCCAAGTTAGATAAATGTGTCTTTGATACCGAATGCTGCCAGTAGGGGTACCAATTATTGTACAATATTTGTACTGATCTATGTAATCGGTGTGTGGGAGATAGCTGTGGCGTTATGTATGCTTTGCTCCACGTTTGTAAAGATTCATGTAAGCGCTGCGTTGGAAATATGTGTTTCGCAGTTAGGGTACGAAACAACTATTTCTTTACGCAGGCCCATGGTCAAGTAGAGTCGTAACTCGACATTCTGCCAATGGGTTGAATGTCGAGATGGATGTATAAAGTTAAATAACCCATGGGCGGGTCTCTTGCGCAGTCACCTCCACGTAGTGAGACCTGGCAATTGGCATCGTTTTCCAAAAAATTACTCAGTTGATTAATCTTTGGAAAACGATACCAAGCTAAGAACTACGCAGCAGTCCGGTTTGGATCTCCAAATGCCGCTAAAAGCATTTTGGATGATCTGGACTGGACTTCAACGTTGGACAACGTTGGACATCGTTGGACATCGTTGGACACCGTAGAATGCGTGCGTTTTAGGCTTAATTAATCGTAAGATAGATACATATGTTAAGTGCATTGTGAGCTCATTCTGTACAACGATACTTATCCATCTTGGAACGAAAAATTGTACCCGCGATTTGTCGGTTCGCGATCACTCAGTTCTTTCAAACTGTCGCGTGGCGTACTCGCTCGCGCGTATCCCGGGTACGTGCGGGTCAACGTGCACTGGAAAACTCTTTGGATTCGTAAGGCGGCCCAAGCACACCTCAGTCTTGGTGACTGCTCGACGACTGCTCGACGTTCGCACCGAATCGCGGGAGTTGTCGTCGCGCCGCTGATGCTTGCGAATCTGTTGGGGATTCAGTCGTGGATCTGCACTCCTGTCCGATTGGTACTTCGGTACTCGGGCAGGGACCTGTAATTTCACGTCCTCCGTAGTTCTGTTCGGGCCCGCGGGGGTGGGCCCCACTGTTCAGTTGAGGCTTCTGCCTTCGTAATTCTGTTCAGCGGCCCCTCCCCGGGTCCCACATGTTCAGTTGGAGTGTGTTAAGTTGCCGGCCTATGTGCGGGATCCACGGCTGGATCACCAGCGGATCACTGGCATCATCGGTCGGCGCCATCGACCGCGACTCGTATAAGTTTCGAACGGCGAAGCAGGAATCGAGTTATGGTCAATACTTGGGCTTTCCGCTAATCCTTCGGGTTATCCGGTGCACCGGGGTACGTCGCATAAGTTCGTTAGTTCGTTCGTTAGCTTCATTTTCTTTCATTCGTTCCAAGTTAGATAAATGTGTCTTTGATACCGAATGCTGCCAGTAGGGGTACCAATTATTGTACAATATTTGTACTGATCTATGTAATCGGTGTGTGGGAGATAGCTGTGGCGTTATGTATGCTTTGCTCCACGTTTGTAAAGATTCATGTAAGCGCTGCGTTGGAAATATGTGTTTCGCAGTTAGGGTACGAAACAACTATTTCTTTACGCAGGCCCATGGTCAAGTAGAGTCGTAACTCGACATTCTGCCAATGGGTTGAATGTCGAGATGGATGTATAAAGTTAAATAACCCATGGGCGGGTCTCTTGCGCAGTCACCTCCACGTAGTGAGACCTGGCAATTGGCATCGTTTTCCAAAAAATTAATCCGTTGATTAATCTTTGGAAAACGATGCCAAGCTAAGAACTACGCACCAGTCCGGTTTGGATCTCCAAATGCCGCTAAAAGCATTTTGGATGATCTGGACTGGACTTCAACGTTGGACATCGTTGGACATCGTTGGACACCGTAGAATGCGTGCGTTTTAGGCTTAATTAATCGTAAGATAGATACATATGTTAAGTGCATTGTGAGCTCATTCTGTACAACGATACTTATCCATCTTGGAACGAAAAATTGTACCCGCGATTTGTCGGTTCGCGATCACTCAGTTCTTTCAAACTGTCGCGTGGCGTACTCGCTCGCGCGTATCCCGGGTACGTGCGGGTCAACGTGCACTGGAAAACTCTTTGGATTCGTAAGGCGGCCCAAGCACACCTCAGTCTTGGTGACTGCTCGACGACTGCTCGACGTTCGCACCGAATCGCGGGAGTTGTCGTCGCGCCGCTGATGCTTGCGAATCTGTTGGGGATTCAGTCGTGGATCTGCACTCCTGTCCGATTGGTACTTCGGTACTCGGGCAGGGACCTGTAATTTCACGTCCTCCGTAATTCTGTTCGGGCCCGCGGGGGTGGGCCCCACTGTTCAGTTGAGGCTTCTGCCTTCGTAATTTTGTTCAGCGGCCCCTCCCCGGGTTCCACATGTTCAGTTGGATTGTGTTAAGTTGCCGGCCTATGTGCGGGATCCACGGCTGGATCACCAGCGGATCACTGGCATCATCGGTCGGCGCCATCGACCGCGACTCGTATAAGTTTCGAACGGCGAAGCAGGAATCGAGTTATGGTCAATACTTGGGCTTTCCGCTAATCCTTCGGGTTATCCGGTGCACCGGGGTACGTCGCATAAGTTCGTTAGTTCGTTCGTTAGCTTCATTTTCTTTCATTCGTTCCAAGTTAGATAAATGTGTCTTTGATACCGAATGCTGCCAGTAGGGGTACCAATTATTGTACAATATTTGTACTGATCTATGTAATCGGTGTGTGGGAGATAGCTGTGGCGTTATGTATGCTTTGCTCCACGTTTGTAAAGATTCATGTAAGCGCTGCGTTGGAAATATGTGTTTCGCAGTTAGGGTACGAAACAACTATTTCTTTACGCAGGCCCATGGTCAAGTAGAGTCGTAACTCGACATTCTGCCAATGGGTTGAATGTCGAGATGGATGTATAAAGTTAAATAACCCATGGGCGGGTCTCTTGCGCAGTCACCTCCACGTAGTGAGACCTGGCAATTGGCATCGTTTTCCAAAAAATTAATCCGTTGATTAATCTTTGGAAAACGATGCCAAGCTAAGAACTACGCACCAGTCCGGTTTGGATCTCCAAATGCCGCTAAAAGCATTTTGGATGATCTGGACTGGACTTCAACGTTGGACATCGTTGGACATCGTTGGACACCGTAGAATGCGTGCGTTTTAGGCTTAATTAATCGTAAGATAGATACATATGTTAAGTGCATTGTGAGCTCATTCTGTACAACGATACTTATCCATCTTGGAACGAAAAATTGTACCCGCGATTTGTCGGTTCGCGATCACTCAGTTCTTTCAAACTGTCGCGTGGCGTACTCGCTCGCGCGTATCCCGGGTACGTGCGGGTCAACGTGCACTGGAAAACTCTTTGGATTCGTAAGGCGGCCCAAGCACACCTCAGTCTTGGTGACTGCTCGACGACTGCTCGACGTTCGCACCGAATCGCGGGAGTTGTCGTCGCGCCGCTGATGCTTGCGAATCTGTTGGGGATTCAGTCGTGGATCTGCACTCCTGTCCGATTGGTACTTCGGTACTCGGGCAGGGACCTGTAATTTCACGTCCTCCGTAATTCTGTTCGGGCCCGCGGGGGTGGGCCCCACTGTTCAGTTGAGGCTTCTGCCTTCGTAATTCTGTTCTGCGGCCCCTCCCCGGGTTCCACATGTTCAGTTGGAGTGTGTTAAGTTGCCGGCCTATGTGCTGGATCCACGGCTGGATCACCAGCGGATCACTGGCATCATCGGTCGGCGCCATCGACCGCGACTCGTATAAGTTTCGAACGGCGAAGCAGGAATCGAGTTATGGTCAATACTTGGGCTTTCCGCTATTCCTTCGGGTTATCCGGTGCACCGGGGTACGTCGCATAAGTTCGTTAGTTCGTTCGTTAGCTTCATTTTCTTTCATTCGTTCCAAGTTAGATAAATGTGTCTTTGATACCGAATGCTGCCAGTAGGGGTACCAATTATTGTACAATATTTGTACTGATCTATGTAATCGGTGTGTGGGAGATAGCTGTGGCGTTATGTATGCTTTGCTCCACGTTTGTAAAGATTCATGTAAGCGCTGCGTTGGAAATATGTGTTTCGCAGTTAGGGTACGAAACAACTATTTCTTTACGCAGGCCCATGGTCAAGTAGAGTCGTAACTCGACATTCTGCCAATGGGTTGAATGTCGAGATGGATGTATAAAGTTAAATAACCCATGGGCGGGTCTCTTGCGCAGTCACCTCCACGTAGTGAGACCTGGCAATTGGCATCGTTTTCCAAAAAATTACTCAGTTGATTAATCTTTGGAAAACGATACCAAGCTAAGAACTACGCAGCAGTCCGGTTTGGATCTCCAAATGCCGCTAAAAGCATTTTGGATGATCTGGACTGGACTTCAACGTTGGACAACGTTGGACATCGTTGGACATCGTTGGACACCGTAGAATGCGTGCGTTTTAGGCTTAATTAATCGTAAGATAGATACATATGTTAAGTGCATTGTGAGCTCATTCTGTACAACGATACTTATCCATCTTGGAACGAAAAATTGTACCCGCGATTTGTCGGTTCGCGATCACTCAGTTCTTTCAAACTGTCGCGTGGCGTACTCGCTCGCGCGTATCCCGGGTACGTGCGGGTCAACGTGCACTGGAAAACTCTTTGGATTCGTAAGGCGGCCCAAGCACACCTCAGTCTTGGTGACTGCTCGACGACTGCTCGACGTTCGCACCGAATCGCGGGAGTTGTCGTCGCGCCGCTGATGCTTGCGAATCTGTTGGGGATTCAGTCGTGGATCTGCACTCCTGTCCGATTGGTACTTCGGTACTCGGGCAGGGACCTGTAATTTCACGTCCTCCGTAGTTCTGTTCGGGCCCGCGGGGGTGGGCCCCACTGTTCAGTTGAGGCTTCTGCCTTCGTAATTCTGTTCAGCGGCCCCTCCCCGGGTCCCACATGTTCAGTTGGAGTGTGTTAAGTTGCCGGCCTATGTGCGGGATCCACGGCTGGATCACCAGCGGATCACTGGCATCATCGGTCGGCGCCATCGACCGCGACTCGTATAAGTTTCGAACGGCGAAGCAGGAATCGAGTTATGGTCAATACTTGGGCTTTCCGCTAATCCTTCGGGTTATCCGGTGCACCGGGGTACGTCGCATAAGTTCGTTAGTTCGTTCGTTAGCTTCATTTTCTTTCATTCGTTCCAAGTTAGATAAATGTGTCTTTGATACCGAACGCTGCCAGTAGGGGTACCAATTATTGTACAATATTTGTACTGATCTATGTAATCGGTGTGTGGGAGATAGCTGTGGCGTTATGTATGCTTTGCTCCACGTTTGTAAAGATTCATGTAAGCGCTGCGTTGGAAATATGTGTTTCGCAGTTAGGGTACGAAACAACTATTTCTTTACGCAGGCCCATGGTCAAGTAGAGTCGTAACTCGACATTCTGCCAATGGGTTGAATGTCGAGATGGATGTATAAAGTTAAATAACCCATGGGCGGGTCTCTTGCGCAGTCACCTCCACGTAGTGAGACCTGGTAATTGGCATCGTTTTCCAAAAAATTAATCCGTTGATTAATCTTTGGAAAACGATGCCAAGCTAAGAACTACGCACCAGTCCGGTTTGGATCTCCAAATGCCGCTAAAAGCATTTTGGATGATCTGGACTGGACCTCAACGTTGGACAACGTTGGACATCGTTGGACACCGTAGAATATGTGCGTTTTAGGCTTAATTAATCGTAAGATAGATACATATGTTAAGTGCATTGTGAGCTCATTCTGTACAACGATACTTATCCATCTTGGAACGAAAAATTGTACCCGCGATTTGTCGGTTCGCGATCACTCAGTTCTTTCAAACTGTCGCGTGGCGTACTCGCTCGCGCGTATCCCGGGTACGTGCGGGTCAACGTGCACTGGAAAACTCTTTGGATTCGTAAGGCGGCCCAAGCACACCTCAGTCTTGGTGACTTCTCGACGACTGCTCGACGTTCGCACCGAATCGCGGGAGTTGTCGTCGCGCCGCTGATGCTTGCGAATCTGTTGGGGATTCAGTCGTGGATCTGCACTCCTGTCCGATTGGTACTTCGGTACTCGGGCAGGGACCTGTAATTTCACGTCCTCCGTAATTCTGTTCGGGCCCGCGGGGGTGGGCCCCACTGTTCAGTTGAGGCTTCTGCCTTCGTAATTTTGTTCAGCGGCCCCTCCCCGGGTTCCACATGTTCAGTTGAAGTGTGTTAAGTTGCCGGCCTATGTGCGGGATCCACGGCTGGATCACCAGCGGATCACTGGCATCATCGGTCGGCGCCATCGACCGCGACTCGTATAAGTTTCGAACGGCGAAGCAGGAATCGAGTTATGGTCAATACTTGGGCTTTCCGCTAATCCTTCGGGTTATCCGGTGCACCGGGGTACGTCGCATAAGTTCGTTAGTTCGTTCGTTAGCTTCATTTTCTTTCATTCGTCCCAAGTTAGATAAATGTGTCTTTGATACCGAATGCTGCCAGTAGGGGTACCAATTATTGTACAATATTTGTACTGATCTATGTAATCGGTGTGTGGGAGATAGCTGTGGCGTTATGTATGCTTTGCTCCACGTTTGTAAAGATTCATGTAAGCGCTGCGTTGGAAATATGTGTTTCGCAGTTAGGGTACGAAACAACTATTTCTTTACGCAGGCCCATGGTCAAGTAGAGTCGTAACTCGACATTCTGCCAATGGGTTGAATGTCGAGATGGATGTATAAAGTTAAATAACCCATGGGCGGGTCTCTTGCGCAGTCACCTCCACGTAGTGAGACCTGGTAATTGGCATCGTTTTCCAAAAAATTACTCAGTTGATTAATCTTTGGAAAACGATACCAAGCTAAGAACTACGCAGCAGTCCGGTTTGGATCTCCAAATGCCGCTAAAAGCATTTTGGATGATCTGGACTGGACTTCAACGTTGGACAACGTTGGACATCGTTGGACATCGTTGGACACCGTAGAATGCGTGCGTTTTAGGCTTAATTAATCGTAAGATAGATACATATGTTAAGTGCATTGTGAGCTCATTCTGTACAACGATACTTATCCATCTTGGAACGAAAAATTGTACCCGCGATTTGTCGGTTCGCGATCACTCAGTTCTTTCAAACTGTCGCGTGGCGTACTCGCTCGCGCGTATCCCGGGTACGTGCGGGTCAACGTGCACTGGAAAACTCTTTGGATTCGTAAGGCGGCCCAAGCACACCTCAGTCTTGGTGACTGCTCGACGACTGCTCGACGTTCGCACCGAATCGCGGGAGTTGTCGTCGCGCCGCTGATGCTTGCGAATCTGTTGGGGATTCAGTCGTGGATCTGCACTCCTGTCCGATTGGTACTTCGGTACTCGGGCAGGGACATGTAATTTCACGTCCTCCGTAATTCTGTTCGGGCCCGCGGGGGTGGGCCCCACTGTTCAGTTGAGGCTTCTGCCTTCGTAATTCTGTTCAGCGGCCCCTCCCCGGGTTCCACATGTTCAGTTGGAGTGTGTTAAGTTGCCGGCCTATGTGCTGGATCCACGGCTGGATCACCAGCGGATCACTGGCATCATCGGTCGGCGCCATCGACCGCGACTCGTATAAGTTTCGAACGGCGAAGCAGGAATCGAGTTATGGTCAATACTTGGGCTTTCCGCTAATCCTTCGGGTTATCCGGTGCACCGGGGTACGTCGCATAAGTTCGTTAGTTCGTTCGTTAGCTTCATTTTCTTTCATTCGTTCCAAGTTAGATAAATGTGTCTTTGATACCGAATGCTGCCAGTAGGGGTACCAATTATTGTACAATATTTGTACTGATCTATGTAATCGGTGTGTGGGAGATAGCTGTGGCGTTATGTATGCTTTGCTCCACGTTTGTAAAGATTCATGTAAGCGCTGCGTTGGAAATATGTGTTTCGCAGTTAGGGTACGAAGCAACTATTTCTTTACGCAGGCCCATGGTCAAGTAGAGTCGTAACTCGACATTCTGCCGATGGGTTGAATGTCGAGATGGATGTATAAAGTTAAATAACCCATGGGCGGGTCTCTTGCGCAGTCACCTCCACGTAGTGAGACCTGGCAATTGGCATCGTTTTCCAAAAAATTACTCAGTTGATTAATCTTTGGAAAACGATACCAAGCTAAGAACTACGCAGCAGTCCGGTTTGGATCTCCAAATGCCGCTAAAAGCATTTTGGATGATCTGGACTGGACTTCAACGTTGGACAACGTTGGACATCGTTGGACATCGTTGGACACCGTAGAATGCGTGCGTTTTAGGCTTAATTAATCGTAAGATAGATACATATGTTAAGTGCATTGTGAGCTCATTCTGTACAACGATACTTATCCATCTTGGAACGAAAAATTGTACCCGCGATTTGTCGGTTCGCGATCACTCAGTTCTTTCAAACTGTCGCGTGGCGTACTCGCTCGCGCGTATCCCGGGTACGTGCGGGTCAACGTGCACTGGAAAACTCTTTGGATTCGTAAGGCGGCCCAAGCACACCTCAGTCTTGGTGACTGCTCGACGACTGCTCGACGTTCGCACCGAATCGCGGGAGTTGTCGTCGCGCCGCTGATGCTTGCGAATCTGTTGGGGATTCAGTCGTGGATCTGCACTCCTGTCCGATTGGTACTTCGGTACTCGGGCAGGGACATGTAATTTCACGTCCTCCGTAATTCTGTTCGGGCCCGCGGGGGTGGGCCCCACTGTTCAGTTGAGGCTTCTGCCTTCGTAATTCTGTTCAGCGGCCCCTCCCCGGGTTCCACATGTTCAGTTGGAGTGTGTTAAGTTGCCGGCCTATGTGCTGGATCCACGGCTGGATCACCAGCGGATCACTGGCATCATCGGTCGGCGCCATCGACCGCGACTCGTATAAGTTTCGAACGGCGAAGCAGGAATCGAGTTATGGTCAATACTTGGGCTTTCCGCTAATCCTTCGGGTTATCCGGTGCACCGGGGTACGTCGCATAAGTTCGTTAGTTCGTTCGTTAGCTTCATTTTCTTTCATTCGTTCCAAGTTAGATAAATGTGTCTTTGATACCGAATGCTGCCAGTAGGGGTACCAATTATTGTACAATATTTGTACTGATCTATGTAATCGGTGTGTGGGAGATAGCTGTGGCGTTATGTATGCTTTGCTCCACGTTTGTAAAGATTCATGTAAGCGCTGCGTTGGAAATATGTGTTTCGCAGTTAGGGTACGAAACAACTATTTCTTTACGCAGGCCCATGGTCAAGTAGAGTCGTAACTCGACATTCAACCCATTGGCAGAATGTCGAGATGGATGTATAAAGTTAAATAACCCATGGGCGGGTCTCTTGCGCAGTCACCTCCACGTAGTGAGACCTGGTAATTGGCATCGTTTTCCAAAAAATTAATCAGTTGATTAATCTTTGGAAAACGATACGAAGCTAAGAACTACGCAGCAGTCCGGTTTGGATCTCCAAATGCCGCTAAAAGCATTTTGGATGATCTGGACTGGACTTCAACGTTGGACAACGTTGGACATCGTTGGACATCGTTGGACACCGTAGAATGCGTGCGTTTTAGGCTTAATTAATCGTAAGATAGATACATATGTTAAGTGCATTGTGAGCTCATTCTGTACAACGATACTTATCCATCTTGGAACGAAAAATTGTACCCGCGATTTGTCGGTTCGCGATCACTCAGTTCTTTCAAACTGTCGCGTGGCGTACTCGCTCGCGCGTATCCCGGGTACGTGCGGGTCAACGTGCACTGGAAAACTCTTTGGATTCGTAAGGCGGCCCAAGCACACCTCAGTCTTGGTGACTGCTCGACGACTGCTCGACGTTCGCACCGAATCGCGGGAGTTGTCGTCGCGCCGCTGATGCTTGCGAATCTGTTGGGGATTCAGTCGTGGATCTGCACTCCTGTCCGATTGGTACTTCGGTACTCGGGCAGGGACCTGTAATTTCACGTCCTCCGTAATTCTGTTCGGGCCCGCGGGGGTGGGCCCCACTGTTCAGTTGAGGCTTCTGCCTTCGTAATTCTGTTCAGCGGCCCCTCCCCGGGTCCCACATGTTCAGTTGGAGTGTGTTAAGTTGCCGGCCTATGTGCGGGATCCACGGCTGGATCACCAGCGGATCACTGGCATCATCGGTCGGCGCCATCGACCGCGACTCGTATAAGTTTCGAACGGCGAAGCAGGAATCGAGTTATGGTCAATACTTGGGCTTTCCGCTAATCCTTCGGGTTATCCGGTGCACCGGGGTACGTCGCATAAGTTCGTTAGTTCGTTCGTTAGCTTCATTTTCTTTCATTCGTTCCAAGTTAGATAAATGTGTCTTTGATACCGAACGCTGCCAGTAGGGGTACCAATTATTGTACAATATTTGTACTGATCTATGTAATCGGTGTGTGGGAGATAGCTGTGGCGTTATGTATGCTTTGCTCCACGTTTGTAAAGATTCATGTAAGCGCTGCGTTGGAAATATGTGTTTCGCAGTTAGGGTACGAAACAACTATTTCTTTACGCAGGCCCATGGTCAAGTAGAGTCGTAACTCGACATTCTGCCAATGGGTTGAATGTCGAGATGGATGTATAAAGTTAAATAACCCATGGGCGGGTCTCTTGCGCAGTCACCTCCACGTAGTGAGACCTGGTAATTGGCATCGTTTTCCAAAAAATTAATCCGTTGATTAATCTTTGGAAAACGATGCCAAGCTAAGAACTACGCACCAGTCCGGTTTGGATCTCCAAATGCCGCTAAAAGCATTTTGGATGATCTGGACTGGACTTCAACGTTGGACAACGTTGGACATCGTTGGACACCGTAGAATATGTGCGTTTTAGGCTTAATTAATCGTAAGATAGATACATATGTTAAGTGCATTGTGAGCTCATTCTGTACAACGATACTTATCCATCTTGGAACGAAAAATTGTACCCGCGATTTGTCGGTTCGCGATCACTCAGTTCTTTCAAACTGTCGCGTGGCGTACTCGCTCGCGCGTATCCCGGGTACGTGCGGGTCAACGTGCACTGGAAAACTCTTTGGATTCGTAAGGCGGCCCAAGCACACCTCAGTCTTGGTGACTGCTCGACGACTGCTCGACGTTCGCACCGAATCGCGGGAGTTGTCGTCGCGCCGCTGATGCTTGCGAATCTGTTGGGGATTCAGTCGTGGATCTGCACTCCTGTCCGATTGGTACTTCGGTACTCGGGCAGGGACCTGTAATTTCACGTCCTCCGTAATTCTGTTCGGGCCCGCGGGGGTGGGCCCCACTGTTCAGTTGAGGCTTCTGCCTTCGTAATTTTGTTCAGCGGCCCCTCCCCGGGTTCCACATGTTCAGTTGGATTGTGTTAAGTTGCCGGCCTATGTGCGGGATCCACGGCTGGATCACCAGCGGATCACTGGCATCATCGGTCGGCGCCATCGACCGCGACTCGTATAAGTTTCGAACGGCGAAGCAGGAATCGAGTTATGGTCAATACTTGGGCTTTCCGCTAATCCTTCGGGTTATCCGGTGCACCGGGGTACGTCGCATAAGTTCGTTAGTTCGTTCGTTAGCTTCATTTTCTTTCATTCGTTCCAAGTTAGATAAATGTGTCTTTGATACCGAATGCTGCCAGTAGGGGTACCAATTATTGTACAATATTTGTACTGATCTATGTAATCGGAGTGTGGGAGATAGCTGTGGCGTTATGTATGCTTTGCTCCACGTTTGTAAAGATTCATGTAAGCGCTGCGTTGGAAATATGTGTTTCGCAGTTAGGGTACGAAACAACTATTTCTTTACGCAGGCCCATGGTCAAGTAGAGTCGTAACTCGACATTCTGCCAATGGGTTGAATGTCGAGATGGATGTATAAAGTTAAATAACCCATGGGCGGGTCTCTTGCGCAGTCACCTCCACGTAGTGAGACCTGGCAATTGGCATCGTTTTCCAAAAAATTAATCCGTTGATTAATCTTTGGAAAACGATGCCAAGCTAAGAACTACGCACCAGTCCGGTTTGGATCTCCAAATGCCGCTAAAAGCATTTTGGATGATCTGGACTGGACTTCAACGTTGGACATCGTTGGACATCGTTGGACACCGTAGAATGCGTGCGTTTTAGGCTTAATTAATCGTAAGATAGATACATATGTTAAGTGCATTGTGAGCTCATTCTGTACAACGATACTTATCCATCTTGGAACGAAAAATTGTACCCGCGATTTGTCGGTTCGCGATCACTCAGTTCTTTCAAACTGTCGCGTGGCGTACTCGCTCGCGCGTATCCCGGGTACGTGCGGGTCAACGTGCACTGGAATACTCTTTGGATTCGTAAGGCGGCCCAAGCACACCTCAGTCTTGGTGACTGCTCGACGACTGCTCGACGTTCGCACCGAATCGCGGGAGTTGTCGTCGCGCCGCTGATGCTTGCGAATCTGTTGGGGATTCAGTCGTGGATCTGCACTCCTGTCCGATTGGTACTTCGGTACTCGGGCAGGGACCTGTAATTTCACGTCCTCCGTAATTCTGTTCGGGCCCGCGGGGGTGGGCCCCACTGTTCAGTTGAGGCTTCTGCCTTCGTAATTTTGTTCAGCGGCCCCTCCCCGGGTTCCACATGTTCAGTTGGATTGTGTTAAGTTGCCGGCCTATGTGCGGGATCCACGGCTGGATCACCAGCGGATCACTGGCATCATCGGTCGGCGCCATCGACCGCGACTCGTATAAGTTTCGAACGGCGAAGCAGGAATCGAGTTATGGTCAATACTTGGGCTTTCCGCTAATCCTTCGGGTTATCCGGTGCACCGGGGTACGTCGCATAAGTTCGTTAGTTCGTTCGTTAGCTTCATTTTCTTTCATTCGTTCCAAGTTAGATAAATGTGTCTTTGATACCGAATGCTGCCAGTAGGGGTACCAATTATTGTACAATATTTGTACTGATCTATGTAATCGGTGTGTGGGAGATAGCTGTGGCGTTATGTATGCTTTGCTCCACGTTTGTAAAGATTCATGTAAGCGCTGCGTTGGAAATATGTGTTTCGCAGTTAGGGTACGAAACAACTATTTCTTTACGCAGGCCCATGGTCAAGTAGAGTCGTAACTCGACATTCTGCCAATGGGTTGAATGTCGAGATGGATGTATAAAGTTAAATAACCCATGGGCGGGTCTCTTGCGCAGTCACCTCCACGTAGTGAGACCTGGCAATTGGCATCGTTTTCCAAAAAATTAATCCGTTGATTAATCTTTGGAAAACGATGCCAAGCTAAGAACTACGCACCAGTCCGGTTTGGATCTCCAAATGCCGCTAAAAGCATTTTGGATGATCTGGACTGGACTTCAACGTTGGACATCGTTGGACATCGTTGGACACCGTAGAATGCGTGCGTTTTAGGCTTAATTAATCGTAAGATAGATACATATGTTAAGTGCATTGTGAGCTCATTCTGTACAACGATACTTATCCATCTTGGAACGAAAAATTGTACCCGCGATTTGTCGGTTCGCGATCACTCAGTTCTTTCAAACTGTCGCGTGGCGTACTCGCTCGCGCGTATCCCGGGTACGTGCGGGTCAACGTGCACTGGAATACTCTTTGGATTCGTAAGGCGGCCCAAGCACACCTCAGTCTTGGTGACTGCTCGACGACTGCTCGACGTTCGCACCGAATCGCGGGAGTTGTCGTCGCGCCGCTGATGCTTGCGAATCTGTTGGGGATTCAGTCGTGGATCTGCACTCCTGTCCGATTGGTACTTCGGTACTCGGGCAGGGACCTGTAATTTCACGTCCTCCGTAATTCTGTTCGGGCCCGCGGGGGTGGGCCCCACTGTTCAGTTGAGGCTTCTGCCTTCGTAATTTTGTTCAGCGGCCCCTCCCCGGGTTCCACATGTTCAGTTGGATTGTGTTAAGTTGCCGGCCTATGTGCGGGATCCACGGCTGGATCACCAGCGGATCACTGGCATCATCGGTCGGCGCCATCGACCGCGACTCGTATAAGTTTCGAACGGCGAAGCAGGAATCGAGTTATGGTCAATACTTGGGCTTTCCGCTAATCCTTCGGGTTATCCGGTGCACCGGGGTACGTCGCATAAGTTCGTTAGTTCGTTCGTTAGCTTCATTTTCTTTCATTCGTTCCAAGTTAGATAAATGTGTCTTTGATACCGAATGCTGCCAGTAGGGGTACCAATTATTGTACAATATTTGTACTGATCTATGTAATCGGTGTGTGGGAGATAGCTGTGGCGTTATGTATGCTTTGCTCCACGTTTGTAAAGATTCATGTAAGCGCTGCGTTGGAAATATGTGTTTCGCAGTTAGGGTACGAAACAACTATTTCTTTACGCAGGCCCATGGTCAAGTAGAGTCGTAACTCGACATTCTGCCAATGGGTTGAATGTCGAGATGGATGTATAAAGTTAAATAACCCATGGGCGGGTCTCTTGCGCAGTCACCTCCACGTAGTGAGACCTGGTAATTGGCATCGTTTTCCAAAAAATTAATCCGTTGATTAATCTTTGGAAAACGATGCCAAGCTAAGAACTACGCACCAGTCCGGTTTGGATCTCCAAATGCCGCTAAAAGCATTTTGGATGATCTGGACTGGACTTCAACGTTGGACAACGTTGGACATCGTTGGACACCGTAGAGTATGTGCGTTTTAGGCTTAATTAATCGTAAGATAGATACATATGTTAAGTGCATTGTGAGCTCATTCTGTACAACGATACTTATCCATCTTGGAACGAAAAATTGTACCCGCGATTTGTCGGTTCGCGATCACTCAGTTCTTTCAAACTGTCGCGTGGCGTACTCGCTCGCGCGTATCCCGGGTACGTGCGGGTCAACGTGCACTGGAAAACTCTTTGGATTCGTAAGGCGGCCCAAGCACACCTCAGTCTTGGTGACTGCTCGACGACTGCTCGACGTTCGCACCGAATCGCGGGAGTTGTCGCCGCGCCGCTGATGCTTGCGAATCTGTTGGGGATTCAGTCGTGGATCTGCACTCCTGTCCGATTGGTACTTCGGTACTCGGGCAGGGACCTGTAGTTTCACGTCCTCCGTAATTCTGTTCGGGCCCGCGGGGGTGGGCCCCACTGTTCAGTTGAGGCTTCTGCCTTCGTAATTCTGTTCAGCGGCCCCTCCGCGGGTCCCACATGTTCAGTTGGAGTGTGTTAAGTTGCCGGCCTATGTGCGGGATCCACGGCTGGATCACCAGCGGATCACTGGCATCATCGGTCGGCGCCATCGACCGCGACTCGTATAAGTTTCGAACGGCGAAGCAGGAATCGAGTTATGGTCAATACTTGGGCTTTCCGCTAATCCTTCGGGTTATCCGGTGCACCGGGGTACGTCGCATAAGTTCGTTAGTTCGTTCGTTAGCTTCATTTTCTTTCATTCGTTCCAAGTTAGATAAATGTGTCTTTGATACCGAACGCTGCCAGTAGGGGTACCAATTATTGTACAATATTTGTACTGATCTATGTAATCGGTGTGTGGGAGATAGCTGTGGCGTTATGTATGCTTTGCTCCACGTTTGTAAAGATTCATGTAAGCGCTGCGTTGGAAATATGTGTTTCGCAGTTAGGGTACGAAACAACTATTTCTTTACGCAGGCCCATGGTCAAGTAGAGTCGTAACTCGACATTCTGCCAATGGGTTGAATGTCGAGATGGATGTATAAAGTTAAATAACCCATGGGCGGGTCTCTTGCGCAGTCACCTACACGTAGTGAGACCTGGTAATTGGCATCGTTTTCCAAAAAATTAATCCGTTGATTAATCTTTGGAAAACGATGCCAACCTAAGAACTACGCACCAGTCCGGTTTGGATCTCCAAATGCCGCTAAAAGCATTTTGGATGATCTGGACTGGACCTCAACGTTGGACAACGTTGGACATCGTTGGACACCGTAGAATGCGTGCGTTTTAGGCTTAATTAATCGTAAGATAGATACATATGTTAAGTGCATTGTGAGCTCATTCTGTACAACGATACTTATCCATCTTGGAACGAAAAATTGTACCCGCGATTTGTCGGTTCGCGATCACTCAGTTCTTTCAAACTGTCGCGTGGCGTACTCGCTCGCGCGTATCCCGGGTACGTGCGGGTCAACGTGCACTGGAAAACTCTTTGGATTCGTAAGGCGGCCCAAGCACACCTCAGTCTTGGTGACTGCTCGACGACTGCTCGACGTTCGCACCGAATCGCGGGAGTTGTCGTCGCGCCGCTGATGCTTGCGAATCTGTTGGGGATTCAGTCGTGGATGTGCACTCCTGTCCGATTGGTACTTCGGTACTCGGGCAGGGACCTGTAATTTCACGGCCTCCGTAATTCTGTTCGGGCCCGCGGGGGTGGGCCCCACTGTTCAGTTGAGGCTTCTGCCTTCGTAATTCTGTTCAGCGGCCCCTCCCCGGGTTCCACATGTTCAGTTGGAGTGTGTTAAGTTGCCGGCCTATGTGCTGGATCCACGGCTGGATCACCAGCGGATCACTGGCATCATCGGTCGGCGCCATCGACCGCGACTCGTATAAGTTTCGAACGGCGAAGCAGGAATCGAGTTATGGTCAATACTTGGGCTTTCCGCTAATCCTTCGGGTTATCCGGTGCACCGGGGTACGTCGCATAAGTTCGTTAGTTCGTTCGTTAGCTTCATTTTCTTTCATTCGTTCCAAGTTAGATAAATGTGTCTTTGATACCGAATGCTGCCAGTAGGGGTAACCAATTATTGTACAATATTTGTACTGATCTATGTAATCGGTGTGTGGGAGATAGCTGTGGCGTTATGTATGCTTTGCTCCACGTTTGTAAAGATTCATGTAAGCGCTGCGTTGGAAATATGTGTTTCGCAGTTAGGGTACGAAACAACTATTTCTTTACGCAGGCCCATGGTCAAGTAGAGTCGTAACTCGACATTCTGCCAATGGGTTGAATGTCGAGATGGATGTATAAAGTTAAATAACCCATGGGCGGGCCTCTTGCGCAGTCACCTCCACGTAGTGAGACCTGGTAATTGGCATCGTTTTCCAAAAAATTAATCCGTTGATTAATCTTTGGAAAACGATGCCAAGCTAAGAACTACGCACCAGTCCGGTTTGGATCTCCAAATGCCGCTAAAAGCATTTTGGATGATCTGGACTGGACTTCAACGTTGGACAACGTTGGACATCGTTGGACACCGTAGAGTATGTGCGTTTTAGGCTTAATTAATCGTAAGATAGATACATATGTTAAGTGCATTGTGAGCTCATTCTGTACAACGATACTTATCCATCTTGGAACGAAAAATTGTACCCGCGATTTGTCGGTTCGCGATCACTCAGTTCTTCCAAACTGTCGCGTGGCGTACTCGCTCGCGCGTATCCCGGGTACGTGCGGGTCAACGTGCACTGGAAAACTCTTTGGATTCGTAAGGCGGCCCAAGCACACCTCAGTCTTGGTGACTGCTCGACGACTGCTCGACGTTCGCACCGAATCGCGGGAGTTGTCGCCGCGCCGCTGATGCTTGCGAATCTGTTGGGGATTCAGTCGTGGATCTGCACTCCTGTCCGATTGGTACTTCGGTACTCGGGCAGGGACCTGTAGTTTCACGTCCTCCGTAATTCTGTTCGGGCCCGCGGGGGTGGGCCCCACTGTTCAGTTGAGGCTTCTGCCTTCGTAATTCTGTTCAGCGGCCCCTCCGCGGGTCCCACATGTTCAGTTGGAGTGTGTTAAGTTGCCGGCCTATGTGCGGGATCCACGGCTGGATCACCAGCGGATCACTGGCATCATCGGTCGGCGCCATCGACCGCGACTCGTATAAGTTTCGAACGGCGAAGCAGGAATCGAGTTATGGTCAATACTTGGGCTTTCCGCTAATCCTTCGGGTTATCCGGTGCACCGGGGTACGTCGCATAAGTTCGTTAGTTCGTTCGTTAGCTTCATTTTCTTTCATTCGTTCCAAGTTAGATAAATGTGTCTTTGATACCGAACGCTGCCAGTAGGGGTACCAATTATTGTACAATATTTGTACTGATCTATGTAATCGGTGTGTGGGAGATAGCTGTGGCGTTATGTATGCTTTGCTCCACGTTTGTAAAGATTCATGTAAGCGCTGCGTTGGAAATATGTGTTTCGCAGTTAGGGTACGAAACAACTATTTCTTTACGCAGGCCCATGGTCAAGTAGAGTCGTAACTCGACATTCTGCCAATGGGTTGAATGTCGAGATGGATGTATAAAGTTAAATAACCCATGGGCGGGTCTCTTGCGCAGTCACCTACACGTAGTGAGACCTGGTAATTGGCATCGTTTTCCAAAAAATTAATCCGTTGATTAATCTTTGGAAAACGATGCCAAGCTAAGAACTACGCACCAGTCCGGTTTGGATCTCCAAATGCCGCTAAAAGCATTTTGGATGATCTGGACTGGACCTCAACGTTGGACAACGTTGGACATAGTTGGACACCGTAGAATATGTGCGTTTTAGGCTTAATTAATCGTAAGATAGATACATATGTTAAGTGCATTGTGAGCTCATTCTGTACAACGATACTTATCCATCTTGGAACGAAAAATTGTACCCGCGATTTGTCGGTTCGCGATCACTCAGTTCTTTCAAACTGTCGCGTGGCGTACTCGCTCGCGCGTATCCCGGGTACGTGCGGGTCAACGTGCACTGGAAAACTCTTTGGATTCGTAAGGCGGCCCAAGCACACCTCAGTCTTGGTGACTTCTCGACGACTGCTCGACGTTCGCACCGAATCGCGGGAGTTGTCGTCGCGCCGCTGATGCTTGCGAATCTGTTGGGGATTCAGTCGTGGATCTGCACTCCTGTCCGATTGGTACTTCGGTACTCGGGCAGGGACCTGTAATTTCACGTCCTCCGTAATTCTGTTCGGGCCCGCGGGGGTGGGCCCCACTGTTCAGTTGAGGCTTCTGCCTTCGTAATTCTGTTCAGCGGCCCCTCCCCGGGTTCCACATGTTCAGTTGGAGTGTGTTAAGTTGCCGGCCTATGTGCTGGATCCACGGCTGGATCACCAGCGGATCACTGGCATCATCGGTCGGCGCCATCGACCGCGACTCGTATAAGTTTCGAACGGCGAAGCAGGAATCGAGTTATGGTCAATACTTGGGCTTTCCGCTAATCCTTCGGGTTATCCGGTGCACCGGGGTACGTCGCATAAGTTCGTTAGTTCGTTCGTTAGCTTCATTTTCTTTCATTCGTTCCAAGTTAGATAAATGTGTCTTTGATACCGAATGCTGCCAGTAGGGGTACCAATTATTGTACAATATTTGTACTGATCTATGTAATCGGTGTGTGGGAGATAGCTGTGGCGTTATGTATGCTTTGCTCCACGTTTGTAAAGATTCATGTAAGCGCTGCGTTGGAAATATGTGTTTCGCAGTTAGGGTACGAAACAACTATTTCTTTACGCAGGCCCATGGTCAAGTAGAGTCGTAACTCGACATTCTGCCAATGGGTTGAATGTCGAGATGGATGTATAAAGTTAAATAACCCATGGGCGGGTCTCTTGCGCAGTCACCTCCACGTAGTGAGACCTGGTAATTGGCGTCGTTTTCCAAAAAATTAATCCCTTGATTAATCTTTGGAAAACGATGCCAAGCTAAGAACTACGCACCAGTCCGGTTTGGATCTCCAAATGCCGCTAAAAGCATTTTGGATGATCTGGACTGGACTTCAACGTTGGACAACGTTGGACATCGTTGGACACCGTAGTATATGTGCGTTTTAGGCTTAATTAATCGTAAGATAGATACATATGTTAAGTGCATTGTGAGCTCATTCTGTACAACGATACTTATCCATCTTGGAACGAAAAATTGTACCCGCGATTTGTCGGTTCGCGATAACTCAGTTCTTTCAAACTGTCGCGTGGCGTACTCGCTCGCGCGTATCCCGGGTACGTGCGGGTCAACGTGCACTGGAAAACTCTTTGGATTCGTAAGGCGGCCCAAGCACACCTCAGTCTTGGTGACTGCTCGACGACTGCTCGACGTTCGCACCGAATCGCGGGAGTTGTCGTCGCGCCGCTGATGCTTGCGAATCTGTTGGGGATTCAGTCGTGGATCTGCACTCCTGTCCGATTGGTACTTCGGTACTCGTGCAGGGACCAGTAATTTCACGTCCTCCGTAATTCTGTTCGGGCCCGCGGGGGTGGGCCCCACTGTTCAGTTGAGGCTTCTGCCTTCGTAATTCTGTTCAGCGGCCCCTCCCCGGGTTCCACATGTTCAGTTGGAGTGTGTTAAGTTGCCGGCCTATGTGCTGGATGCACGGCTGGATCACCAGCGGATCACTGGCATCATCGGTCGGCGCCATCGACCGCGACTCGTATAAGTTTCGAACGGCGAAGCAGGAATCGAGTTATGGTCAATACTTGGGCTTTCCGCTAATCCTTCGGGTTATCCGGTGCACCGGGGTACGTCGCATAAGTTCGTTAGTTCGTTCGTTAGCTTCATTTTCTTTCATTCGTTCCAAGTTAGATAAATGTGTCTTTGATACCGAATGCTGCCAGTAGGGGTACCAATTATTGTACAATATTTGTACTGATCTATGTAATCGGTGTGTGGGAGATAGCTGTGGCGTTATGTATGCTTTGCTCCACGTTTGTAAAGATTCATGTAAGCGCTGCGTTGGAAATATGTGTTTCGCAGTTAGGGTACGAAACAACTATTTCTTTACGCAGGCCCATGGTCAAGTAGAGTCGTAACTCGACATTCTGCCGATGGGTTGAATGTCGAGATGGATGTATAAAGTTAAATAACCCATGGGCGGGTCTCTTGCGCAGTCACCTCCACGTAGTGAGACCTGGTAATTGGCATCGTTTTCCAAAAAATTAATCAGTTGATTAATCTTTGGAAAACGATACCAAGCTAAGAACTACGCAGCAGTCCGGTTTGGATCTCCAAATGCCGCTAAAAGCATTTTGGATGATCTGGACTGGACTTCAACGTTGGACAACGTTGGACATCGTTGGACATCGTTGGACACCGTAGAATGCGTGCGTTTTAGGCTTAATTAATCGTAAGATAGATACATATGTTAAGTGCATTGTGAGCTCATTCTGTACAACGATACTTATCCATCTTGGAACGAAAAATTGTACCCGCGATTTGTCGGTTCGCGATCACTCAGTTCTTTCAAACTGTCGCGTGGCGTACTCGCTCGCGCGTATCCCGGGTACGTGCGGGTCAACGTGCACTGGAAAACTCTTTGGATTCGTAAGGCGGCCCAAGCACACCTCAGTCTTGGTGACTGCTCGACGACTGCTCGACGTTCGCACCGAATCGCGGGAGTTGTCGTCGCGCCGCTGATGCTTGCGAATCTGTTGGGGATTCAGTCGTGGATGTGCACTCCTGTCCGATTGGTACTTCGGTACTCGGGCAGGGACCTGTAATTTCACGGCCTCCGTAATTCTGTTCGGGCCCGCGGGGGTGGGCCCCACTGTTCAGTTGAGGCTTCTGCCTTCGTAATTCTGTTCAGCGGCCCCTCCCCGGGTTCCACATGTTCAGTTGGAGTGTGTTAAGTTGCCGGCCTATGTGCTGGATCCACGGCTGGATCACCAGCGGATCACTGGCATCATCGGTCGGCGCCATCGACCGCGACTCGTATAAGTTTCGAACGGCGAAGCAGGAATCGAGTTATGGTCAATACTTGGGCTTTCCGCTAATCCTTCGGGTTATCCGGTGCACCGGGGTACGTCGCATAAGTTCGTTAGTTCGTTCGTTAGCTTCATTTTCTTTCATTCGTTCCAAGTTAGATAAATGTGTCTTTGATACCGAATGCTGCCAGTAGGGGTAACCAATTATTGTACAATATTTGTACTGATCTATGTAATCGGTGTGTGGGAGATAGCTGTGGCGTTATGTATGCTTTGCTCCACGTTTGTAAAGATTCATGTAAGCGCTGCGTTGGAAATATGTGTTTCGCAGTTAGGGTACGAAACAACTATTTCTTTACGCAGGCCCATGGTCAAGTAGAGTCGTAACTCGACATTCTGCCAATGGGTTGAATGTCGAGATGGATGTATAAAGTTAAATAACCCATGGGCGGGCCTCTTGCGCAGTCACCTCCACGTAGTGAGACCTGGTAATTGGCATCGTTTTCCAAAAAATTAATCCGTTGATTAATCTTTGGAAAACGATGCCAAGCTAAGAACTACGCACCAGTCCGGTTTGGATCTCCAAATGCCGCTAAAAGCATTTTGGATGATCTGGACTGGACTTCAACGTTGGACAACGTTGGACATCGTTGGACACCGTAGAGTATGTGCGTTTTAGGCTTAATTAATCGTAAGATAGATACATATGTTAAGTGCATTGTGAGCTCATTCTGTACAACGATACTTATCCATCTTGGAACGAAAAATTGTACCCGCGATTTGTCGGTTCGCGATCACTCAGTTCTTTCAAACTGTCGCGTGGCGTACTCGCTCGCGCGTATCCCGGGTACGTGCGGGTCAACGTGCACTGGAAAACTCTTTGGATTCGTAAGGCGGCCCAGGCACACCTCAGTCTCGGTGACTGCTCGACGACTGCTCGACGTTCGCACCGAATCGCGGGAGTTGTCGCCGCGCCGCTGATGCTTGCGAATCTGTTGGGGATTCAGTCGTGGATCTGCACTCCTGTCCGATTGGTACTTCGGTACTCGGGCAGGGACCTGTAATTTCACGTCCTCCGTAATTCTGTTCGGGCCCGCGGGGGTGGGCCCCACTGTTCAGTTGAGGCTTCTGCCTTCGTAATTCTGTTCAGCGGCCCCTCCCCGGGTTCCACATGTTCAGTTGGAGTGTGTTAAGTTGCCGGCCTATGTGCTGGATCCACGGCTGGATCACCAGCGGATCACTGGCATCATCGGTCGGCGCCATCGACCGCGACTCGTATAAGTTTCGAACGGCGAAGCAGGAATCGAGTTATGGTCAATACTTGGGCTTTCCGCTAATCCTTCGGGTTATCCGGTGCACCGGGGTACGTCGCATAAGTTCGTTAGTTCGTTCGTTAGCTTCATTTTCTTTCATTCGTTCCAAGTTAGATAAATGTGTCTTTGATACCGAATGCTGCCAGTAGGGGTACCAATTATTGTACAATATTTGTACTGATCTATGTAATCGGTGTGTGGGAGATAGCTGTGGCGTTATGTATGCTTTGCACCACGTTTGTAAAGATTCATGTAAGCGCTGCGTTGGAAATGTGTGTTTCGCAGTTAGGGTACGAAACAACTATTTCTTTACGCAGGCCCATGGTCAAGTAGAGTCGTAACTCGACATTCTGCCGATGGGTTGAATGTCGAGATGGATGTATAAAGTTAAATAACCCATGGGCGGGTCTCTTGCGCAGTCACCTCCACGTAGTGAGACCTGGTAATTGGCATCGTTTTCCAAAAAATTACTCAGTTGATTAATCTTTGGAAAACGATACCAAGCTAAGAACTACGCAGCAGTCCGGTTTGGATCTCCAAACGCCGCTAAAAGCATTTTGGATGATCTGGACTGGACTTCAACGTTGGACAACGTTGGACATCGTTGGACATCGTTGGACACCGTTGAATGCGTGCGTTTTAGACTTAATTAATCGTAAGATAGATACATATGTTAAGTGCATTTTGAGCTCATTCTGTACAACGATACTTATCCAGCTTGGAACGAAAAATTGTACCCGCGATTTGTCGGTTCGCGATCACTCAGTTCTTTCAAACTGTCGCGTGGCGTACTCGCTCGCGCGTATCCCGGGTACGTGCGGGTCAACGTGCACTGGAAAACTCTTTGGATTCGTAAGGCGGCCCAAGCACACCTCAGTCTTGGTGACTGCTCGACGACTGCTCGACGTTCGCACCGAATCGCGGGAGTTGTCGTCGCGCCGCTGATGCTTGCGAATCTGTTGGGGATTCAGTCGTGGATCTGCACTCCTGTCCGATTGGTACTTCGGTACTCGGGCAGGGACCTGTAATTTCACGTCCTCCGTAATTCTGTTCGGGCCCGCGGGGGTGGGCCCCACTGTTCAGTTGAGGCTTCTGCCTTCGTAATTCTGTTCAGCGGCCCCTCCCCGGGTTCCACATGTTCAGTTGGAGTGTGTTAAGTTGCCGGCCTATGTGCTGGATCCACGGCTGGATCACCAGCGGATCACTGGCATCATCGGTCGGCGCCATCGACCGCGACTCGTATAAGTTTCGAACGGCGAAGCAGGAATCGAGTTATGGTCAATACTTGGGCTTGCCGCTAATCCTTCGGGTTATCCGGTGCACCGGGGTACGTCGCATAAGTTCGTTAGTTCGTTCGTTAGCTTCATTTTCTTTCATTCGTTCCAAGTTAGATAAATGTGTCTTTGATACCGAATGCTGCCAGTAGGGGTACCAATTATTGTACAATATTTGTACTGATCTATGTAATCGGTGTGTGGGAGATAGCTGTGGCGTTATGTATGCTTTGCTCCACGTTTGTAAAGATTCATGTAAGCGCTGCGTTGGAAATATGTGTTTCGCAGTTAGGGTACGAAACAACTATTTCTTTACGCAGGCCCATGGTCAAGTAGAGTCGTAACTCGACATTCTGCCGATGGGTTGAATGTCGAGATGGATGTATAAAGTTAAATAACCCATGGGCGGGTCTCTTGCGCAGTCACCTCCACGTAGTGAGACCTGGTAATTGGCATCGTTTTCCAAAAAATTAATCCGTTGATTAATCTTTGGAAAACGATGCCAAGCTAAGAACTACGCACCAGTCTGGTTTGGATCTCCAAATGCCGCTAAAAGCATTTTGGATGATCTGGACTGGACTTCAACGTTGGACAACGTTGGACATCGTTGGACATCGTTGGACACCGTAGAATGCGTGCGTTTTAGGCTTAATTAATCGTAAGATAGATACATATGTTAAGTGCATTGTGAGCTCATTCTGTACAACGATACTTATCCATCTTGGAACGAAAAATTGTACCCGCGATTTGTCGGTTCGCGATCACTCAGTTCTTTCAAACTGTCGCGTGGCGTACTCGCTCGCGCGTATCGCGGGTACGTGCGGGTCAACGTGCACTGGAAAACTCTTTGGATTCGTAAGAGGGCCCAAGCACACCTCAGTCTTGGTGACTGCTCGACGACTGCTCGACGTTCGCACCGAATCGCGGGAGTTGTCGTCGCGCCGCTGATGCTTGCGAATCTGTTGGGGATTCAGTCGTGGATCTGCACTCCTGTCCGATTGGTACTTCGGTACTCGGGCAGGGACCTGTAATTTCACGTCCTCCGTAATTCTGTTCGGGCCCGCGGGGGTGGGCCCCACTGTTCAGTTGAGGCTTCTGCCTTCGTAATTCTGTTCAGCGGCCCCTCCCCGGGTTCCACATGTTCAGTTGGAGTGTGTTAAGTTGCCGGCCTATGTGCTGGATCCACGGCTGGATCACCAGCGGATCACTGGCATCATCGGTCGGCGCCATCGACCGCGACTCGTATAAGTTTCGAACGGCGAAGCAGGAATCGAGTTATGGTCAATACTTGGGCTTTCCGCTAATCCTTCGGGTTATCCGGTGCACCGGGGTACGTCGCATAAGTTCGTTAGTTCGTTCGTTAGCTTCATTTTCTTTCATTCGTTCCAAGTTAGATAAATGTGTCTTTGATACCGAATGCTGCCAGTAGGGGTACCAATTATTGTACAATATTTGTACTGATCTATGTAATCGGTGTGTGGGAGATAGCTGTGGCGTTATGTATGCTTTGCTCCACGTTTGTAAAGATTCATGTAAGCGCTGCGTTGGAAATATGTGTTTCGCAGTTAGGGTACGAAACAACTATTTCTTTACGCAGGCCCATGGTCAAGTAGAGTCGTAACTCGACATTCTGCCAATGGGTTGAATGTCGAGATGGATGTATAAAGTTAAATAACCCATGGGCGGGTCTCTTGCGCAGTCACCTCCACGTAGTGAGACCTGGTAATTGGCATCGTTTTCCAAAAAATTAATCCCTTGATTAATCTTTGGAAAACGATGCCAAGCTAAGAACTACGCACCAGTCCGGTTTGGATCTCCAAATGCCGCTAAAAGCATTTTGGATGATCTGGACTGGACTTCAACGTTGGACAACGTTGGACATCGTTGGACACCGTAGTATATGTGCGTTTTAGGCTTAATTAATCGTAAGATAGATACATATGTTAAGTGCATTGTGAGCTCATTCTGTACAACGATACTTATCCATCTTGGAACGAAAAATTGTACCCGCGATTTGTCGGTTCGCGATAACTCAGTTCTTTCAAACTGTCGCGTGGCGTACTCGCTCGCGCGTATCCCGGGTACGTGCGGGTCAACGTGCACTGGAAAACTCTTTGGATTCGTAAGGCGGCCCAAGCACACCTCAGTCTTGGTGACTGCTCGACGACTGCTCGACGTTCGCACCGAATCGCGGGAGTTGTCGTCGCGCCGCTGATGCTTGCGAATCTGTTGGGGATTCAGTCGTGGATCTGCACTCCTGTCCGATTGGTACTTCGGTACTCGTGCAGGGACCAGTAATTTCACGTCCTCCGTAATTCTGTTCGGGCCCGCGGGGGTGGGCCCCACTGTTCAGTTGAGGCTTCTGCCTTCGTAATTCTGTTCAGCGGCCCCTCCCCGGGTTCCACATGTTCAGTTGGAGTGTGTTAAGTTGCCGGCCTATGTGCTGGATCCACGGCTGGATCACCAGCGGATCACTGGCATCATCGGTCGGCGCCATCGACCGCGACTCGTATAAGTTTCGAACGGCGAAGCAGGAATCGAGTTATGGTCAACACTTGGGCTTTCCGCTAATCCTTCGGGTTATCCGGTGCACCGGGGTACGTCGCATAAGTTCGTTAGTTCGTTCGTTAGCTTCATTTTCTTTCATTCGTTCCAAGTTAGATAAATGTGTCTTTGATACCGAATGCTGCCAGTAGGGGTACCAATTATTGTACAATATTTGTACTGATCTATGTAATCGGTGTGTGGGAGATAGCTGTGGCGTTATGTATGCTTTGCTCCACGTTTGTAAAGATTCATGTAAGCGCTGCGTTGGAAATATGTGTTTCGCAGTTAGGGTACGAAACAACTATTTCTTTACGCAGGCCCATGGTCAAGTAGAGTCGTAACTCGACATTCTGCCACTGGGTTGAATGTCGAGATGGATGTATAAAGTTAAATAACCCATGGGCGGGTCTCTTGCGCAGTCACCTCCACGTAGTGAGACCTGGTAATTGGCATCGTTTTCCAAAAAATTAATCCGTTGATTAATCTTTGGAAAACGATGCCAAGCTAAGAACTACGCACCAGTCCGGTTTGGATCTCCAAATGCCGCTCAAAGCATTTTGGATGATCTGGACTGGACTTCAACGTTGGACAACGTTGGACATCGTTGGACACCGTAGAATATGTGCGTTTTAGGCTTAATTAATCGTAAGATAGATACATACGTTAAGTGCATTGTGAGCTCATTCTGTACAACGATACTTATCCATCTTGGAACGAAAAATTGTACCCGCGAATTGTCGGTTCGCGATCACTCAGTTCTTTCAAACTGTCGCGTGGCGTACTCGCTCGCGCGTATCCCGGGTGCGTGCGGGTCAACGTGCACTAGATAACATTTTGGATTCGTAAGACGGCACAAGGACATCTCACTCTTGGTGACTGCTCGACGACTGCTCGACGTTCGCACCGAATCGCGGGAGTTGTCGTCGCGCCGCTGATGCTTGCGAATCTGTTGGGGATTCAGTCGTGGATCTGCACTCCAGTCCGATTGGTACTTCGGTACTCGGGCAGGGACCTGTAATTTCACGTCCTCCGTAATTCTGTTCGGGCCCGCGGGGGTGGGCCCCACTGTTCAGTTGAGGCTTCTGCCTTCGTAATTCTGTTCAGCGGCCCCTCTCCGGGTTCCACATGTTCAGTTGGAGTGTGTTAAGTTGCCGGCCTATGTGCCGGATCCACGGCTGGATCACCAGCGGATCACTGGCATCATCGGTCGGCGCCATCGACCGCGACTCGTATAAGTTTCGAACGGCGAAGCAGGAATCGAGTTATGGTCAATACTTGGGCTTTCCGCTAATCCTTCGGGTTATCCGGTGCACCGGGGTACGTCGCATAAGTTCGTTAGTTCGTTCGTTAGCTTCATTTCCTTTCATTCGTTCCAAGTTAGATAAATATGTCTTTGATACCGAATGCTGCCAGTAGGGGTACCAATTATTGTACAATATTTGTACTGATCTATGTAATCGGTGTGTGGGAGATAGCTGTGGCGTTATGTATGCTTTGCTCCACGTTTGTAAAGATTCATGTAAGCGCTGCGTTGGAAATATGTGTTTCGCAGTTAGGGTACGAAACAACTATTTCTTTACGCAGGCCCATGGTCAAGTAGAGTCGTAACTCGACATTCTGCCACTGGGTTGAATGTCGAGATGGATGTATAAAGTTAAATAACCCATGGGCGGGTCTCTTGCGCAGTCACCTCCACGTAGTGAGACCTGGTAATTGGCATCGTTTTCCAAAAAATTAATCCGTTGATTAATCTTTGGAAAACGATGCCAAGCTAAGAACTACGCACCAGTCCGGTTTGGATCTCCAAATGCCGCTCAAAGCATTTTGGATGATCTGGACTGGACTTCAACGTTGGACAACGTTGGACATCGTTGGACACCGTAGAATGCGTGCGTTTTAGGCTTAATTAATCGTAAGATAGATACATATGTTAGGTGCATTGTGAGCTCATTCTGTACAACGATACTTATCCATCTTGGAACGAAAAATTGTACCCGCGATTTGTCGGTTCGCGATCACTCAGTTCTTTCAAACTGTCGCGTGGCGTACTCGCTCGCGCGTATCCCGGGTACGTGCGGGTCAACGTGCACTGGAAAACTCTTTGGATTCGTAAGGCGGCCCAAGCACACCTCAGTCTTGGTGACTGCTCGACGACTGCTCGACGTTCGCACCGAATCGCGGGAGTTGTCGTCGCGCCGCTGATGCTTGCGAATCTGTTGGGGATTCAGTCGTGGATCTGCACTCCTGTCCGATTGGTACTTCGGTACTCGGGCAGGGACCTGTAATTTCACGTCCTCCGTAATTCTGTTCGGGCCCGCGGGGGTGGGCCCCACTGTTCAGTTGAGGCTTCTGCCTTCGTAATTCTGTTCAGCGGCCCCTCCCCGGGTTCCACATGTTCAGTTGGAGTGTGCTAAGTTGCCGGCCTATGTGCCGGATCCACGGCTGGATCACCAGCGGATCACTGGCATCATCGGTCGGCGCCATCGACCGCGACTCGTATAAGTTTCGAACGGCGAAGCAGGAATCGAGTTATGGTCAATACTTGGGCTTTCCGCTAATCCTTCGGGTTATCCGGTGCACCGGGGTACGTCGCATAAGTTCGTTAGTTCGTTCGTTAGCTTCATTTTCTTTCATTCGTTCCAAGTTAGATAAATGTGTCTTTGATACCGAATGCTGCCAGTAGGGGTACCAATTATTGTACAATATTTGTACTGATCTATGTAATCGGTGTGTGGGAGATAGCTGTGGCGTTATGTATGCTTTGCTCCACGTTTGTAAAGATTCATGTAAGCGCTGCGTTGGAAATATGTGTTTCGCAGTTAGGGTACGAAACAACTATTTCTTTACGCAGGCCCATGGTCAAGTAGAGTCGTAACTCGACATTCTGCCACTGGGTTGAATGTCGAGATGGATGTATAAAGTTAAATAACCCATGGGCGGGTCTCTTGCGCAGTCACCTCCACGTAGTGAGACCTGGTAATTGGCATCGTTTTCCAAAAAATTAATCCGTTGATTAATCTTTGGAAAACGATGCCAAGCTAAGAACTACGCACCAGTCCGGTTTGGATCTCCAAATGCCGCTCAAAGCATTTTGGATGATCTGGACTGGACTTCAACGTTGGACAACGTTGGACATCGTTGGACACCGTAGAATGCGTGCGTCTTAGGCTTAATTAATCGTAAGATAGATACATATGTTAGGTGCATTGTGAGCTCATTCTGTACAACGATACTTATCCATCTTGGAACGAAAAATTGTACCCGCGATTTGTCGGTTCGCGATCACTCAGTTCTTTCAAACTGTCGCGTGGCGTACTCGCTCGCGCGTATCCCGGGTGCGTGCGGGTCAACGTGCACTAGATAACTTTTTGGATTCGTAAGACGGCACAAGGACATCTCACTCTTGGTGACTGCTCGACGACTGCTCGACGTTCGCACCGAATCGCGGGAGTTGTCGTCGCGCCGCTGATGCTTGCGAATCTGTTGGGGATTCAGTCGTGGATCTGCACTCCAGTCCGATTGGTACTTCGGTACTCGGGCAGGGACCTGTAATTTCACGTCCTCCGTAATTCTGTTCGGGTCCGCGGGGGTGGGCCCCACTGTTCAGTTGAGGCTTCTGCCTTCGTAATTCTGTTCAGCGGCCCCTCTCCGGGTTCCACATGTTCAGTTGGAGTGTGTTAAGTTGCCGGCCTATGTGCCGGATCCACGGCTGGATCACCAGCGGATCACTGGCATCATCGGTCGGCGCCATCGACCGCGACTCGTATAAGTTTCGAACGGCGAAGCAGGAATCGAGTTATGGTCAATACTTGGGCTTTCCGCTAATCCTTCGGGTTATCCGGTGCACCGGGGTACGTCGCATAAGTTCGTTAGTTCGTTCGTTAGCTTCATTTTCTTTCATTCGTTCCAAGTTAGATAAATGTGTCTTTGATACCGAATGCTGCCAGTAGGGGTACCAATTATTGTACAATATTTGTACTGATCTATGTAATCGGTGTGTGGGAGATAGCTGTGGCGTTATGTATGCTTTGCTCCACGTTTGTAAAGATTCATGTAAGCGCTGCGTTGGAAATATGTGTTTCGCAGTTAGGGTACGAAACAACTATTTCTTTACGCAGGCCCATGGTCAAGTAGAGTCGTAACTCGACATTCTGCCACTGGGTTGAATGTCGAGATGGATGTATAAAGTTAAATAACCCATGGGCGGGTCTCTTGCGCAGTCACCTCCACGTAGTGAGACCTGGTAATTGGCATCGTTTTCCAAAAAATTAATCCGTTGATTAATCTTTGGAAAACGATGCCAAGCTAAGAACTACGCACCAGTCCGGTTTGGATCTCCAAATGCCGCTAAAAGCATTTTGGATGATCCGGACTGGACTTCAACGTTGGACAACGTTGGACATCGTTGGACATCGTTGGACACCGTAGAATGCGTGCGTTTTAGGCTTAATTAATCGTAAGATAGATACATATGTTAAGTGCATTGTGAGCTCATTCTGTACAACGATACTTATCCATCTTGGAACGAAAAATTGTACCCGCGATTTGTCGGTTCGCGATCACTCAGTTCTTTCAAACTGTCGCGTGGCGTACTCGCTCGCGCGTATCCCGGGTACGTGCGGGTCAACGTGCACTGGAAAACTCTTTGGATTCGTAAGGCGGCCCAAGCACACCTCAGTCTTGGTGACTGCTCGACGACTGCTCGACGTTCGCACCGAATCGCGGGAGTTGTCGTCGCGCCGCTGATGCTTGCGAATCTGTTGGGGATTCAGTCGTGGATCTGCACTCCTGTCCGATTGGTACTTCGGTACTCGGGCAGGGACCTGTAATTTCACGTCCTCCGTAATTCTGTTCGGGCCCGCGGGGGTGGGCCCCACTGTTCAGTTGAGGCTTCTGCCTTCGTAATTCTGTCCAGCGGCCCCTCCCCGGGTTCCACATGTTCAGTTGGAGTGTGTTAAGTTGCCGGCCTATGTGCTGGATCCACGGCTGGGTCACCAGCGGATCACTGGCATCATCGGTCGGCGCCATCGACCGCGACTCGTATAAGTTTCGAACGGCGAAGCAGGAATCGAGTTATGGTCAATACTTGGGCTTTCCGCTAATCCTTCGGGTTATCCGGTGCACCGGGGTACGTCGCATAAGTTCGTTAGTTCGTTCGTTAGCTTCATTTTCTTTCATTCGTTCCAAGTTAGATAAATGTGTCTTTGATACCGAATGCTGCCAGTAGGGGTACCAATTATTGTACAATATTTGTACTGATCTATGTAATCGGTGTGTGGGAGATAGCTGTGGCGTTATGTATGCTTTGCTCCACGTTTGTAAAGATTCATGTAAGCGCTGCGTTGGAAATATGTGTTTCGCAGTTAGGGTACGAAACAACTATTTCTTTACGCAGGCCCATGGTCAAGTAGAGTCGTAACTCGACATTCTGCCACTGGGTTGAATGTCGAGATGGATGTATAAAGTTAAATAACCCATGGGCGGGTCTCTTGCGCAGTCACCTCCACGTAGTGAGACCTGGTAATTGGCATCGTTTTCCAAAAAATTAATCCGTTGATTAATCTTTGGAAAACGATGCCAAGCTAAGAACTACGCACCAGTCCGGTTTGGATCTCCAAATGCCGCTAAAAGCATTTTGGATGATCCGGACTGGACTTCAACGTTGGACAACGTTGGACATCGTTGGACATCGTTGGACACCGTAGAATGCGTGCGTTTTAGGCTTAATTAATCGTAAGATAGATACATATGTTAAGTGCATTGTGAGCTCATTCTGTACAACGATACTTATCCATCTTGGAACTAAAAATTGTACCCGCGATTTGTCGGTTCGCGATCACTCAGTTCTTTCAAACTGTCGCGTGGCGTACTCGCTCGCGCGTATCCCGGGTGCGTGCGGGTCAACGTGCACTAGATAACTTTTTGGATTCGTAAGACGGCACAAGGACATCTCACTCTTGGTGACTGCTCGACGACTGCTCGACGTTCGCACCGAATCGCGGGAGTTGTCGTCGCGCCGCTGATGCTTGCGAATCTGTTGGGGATTCAGTCGTGGATCTGCACTCCAGTCCGATTGGTACTTCGGTACTCGGGCAGGGACCTGTAATTTCACGTCCTCCGTAATTCTGTTCGGGCCCGCGGGGGTGGGCCCCACTGTTCAGTTGAGGCTTCTGCCTTCGTAATTCTGTTCAGCGGCCCCTCTCCGGGTTCCACATGTTCAGTTGGAGTGTGTTAAGTTGCCGGCCTATGTGCCGGATCCACGGCTGGATCACCAGCGGCTCACTGGCATCATCGGTCGGCGCCATCGACCGCGACTCGTATAAGTTTCGAACGGCGAAGCAGGAATCGAGTTATGGTCAATACTTGGGCTTTCCGCTAATCCTTCGGGTTATCCGGTGCACCGGGGTACGTCGCATAAGTTCGTTAGTTCGTTCGTTAGCTTCATTTTCTTTCATTCGTTCCAAGTTAGATAAATGTGTCTTTGATACCGAATGCTGCCAGTAGGGGTACCAATTATTGTACAATATTTGTACTGATCTATGTAATCGGTGTGTGGGAGATAGCTGTGGCGTTATGTATGCTTTGCTCCACGTTTGTAAAGATTCATGTAAGCGCTGCGTTGGAAATATGTGTTTCGCAGTTAGGGTACGAAACAACTATTTCTTTACGCAGGCCCATGGTCAAGTAGAGTCGTAACTCGACATTCTGCCACTGGGTTGAATGTCGAGATGGATGTATAAAGTTAAATAACCCATGGGCGGGTCTCTTGCGCAGTCACCTCCACGTAGTGAGACCTGGTAATTGGCATCGTTTTCCAAAAAATTAACCCGTTGATTAATCTTTGGAAAACGATGCCAAGCTAAGAACTACGCACCAGTCCGGTTTGGATCTCCAAATGCCGCTAAAAGCATTTTGGATGATCCGGACTGGACTTCAACGTTGTACAACGTTGGACATCGTTGGACATCGTTGGACACCGTAGAATGCGTGCGTTTTAGGCTTAATTAATCGTAAGATAGATACATATGTTAAGTGCATTGTGAGCTCATTCTGTACAACGATACATATCCATCTTGGAACGAAAAATTGTACCCGCGATTTGTCGGTTCGCGATCACTCAGTTCTTTCAAACTGTCGCGTGGCGTACTCGCTCGCGCGTATCCCGGGTACGTGCGGGTCAACGTGCACTGGAAAACTCTTTGGATTCGTAAGGCGGCCCAAGCACACCTCAGTCTTGGTGACTGCTCGACGACTGCTCGACGTTCGCACCGAATCGCGGGAGTTGTCGTCGCGCCGCTGATGCTTGCGAATCTGTTGGGGATTCAGTCGTGGATCTGCACTCCTGTCCGATTGGTACTTCGGTACTCGGGCAGGGACCTGTAATTTCACGTCCTCCGTAATTCTGTTCGGGCCCGCGGGGGTGGGCCCCACTGTTCAGTTGAGGCTTCTGCCTTCGTAATTCTGTCCAGCGGCCCCTCCCCGGGTTCCACATGTTCAGTTGGAGTGTGTTAAGTTGCCGGCCTATGTGCTGGATCCACGGCTGGGTCACCAGCGGATCACTGGCATCATCGTTCGGCGCCATCGACCGCGACTCGTATAAGTTTCGAACGGCGAAGCAGGAATCGAGTTATGGTCAATACTTGGGCTTTCCGCTAATCCTTCGGGTTATCCGGTGCACCGGGGTACGTCGCATAAGTTCGTTAGTTCGTTCGTTAGCTTCATTTTCTTTCATTCGTTCCAAGTTAGATAAATGTGTCTTTGATACCGAATGCTGCCAGTAGGGGTACCAATTATTGTACAATATTTGTACTGATCTATGTAATCGGTGTGTGGGAGATAGCTGTGGCGTTATGTATGCTTTGCTCCACGTTTGTAAAGATTCATGTAAGCGCTGCGTTGGAAATATGTGTTTCGCAGTTAGGGTACGAAACAACTATTTCTTTACGCAGGCCCATGGTCAAGTAGAGTCGTAACTCGACATTCTGCCGATGGGTTGAATGTCGAGATGGATGTATAAAGTTAAATAACCCATGGGCGGGTCTCTTGCGCAGTCACCTCCACGTAGTGAGACCTGGTAATTGGCATCGTTTTCCAAAAAATTACTCAGTTGATTAATCTTTGGAAAACGATACCAAGCTAAGAACTACGCAGCAGTCCGGTTTGGATCTCCAAATGCCGCTAAAAGCATTTTGGATGATCTGGACTGGACTTCAACGTTGGACAACGTTGGACATCGTTGGACATCGTTGGACACCGTTGAATGCGTGCGTTTTAGGCTTAATTAATCGTAAGATAGATACATATGTTAAGTGCATTGTGAGCTCATTCTGTACAACGATACTTATCCATCTTGGAACGAAAAATTGTACCCGCGATTTGTCGGTTCGCGATCACTCAGTTCTTTCAAACTGTCGCGTGGCGTACTCGCTCGCGCGTATCCCGGGTACGTGCGGGTCAACGTGCACTGGAAAACTCTTTGGATTCGTAAGGCGGCCCAAGCACACCTCAGTCTTGGTGACTGCTCGACGACTGCTCGACGTTCGCACCGAATCGCGGGAGTTGTCGTCGCGCCGCTGATGCTTGCGAATCTGTTGGGGATTCAGTCGTGGATCTGCACTCCTGTCCGATTGGTACTTCGGTACTCGGGCAGGGACCTGTAATTTCACGTCCTCCGTAATTCTGTTCGGGCCCGCGGGGGTGGGCCCCACTGTTCAGTTGAGGCTTCTGCCTTCGTAATTCTGTTCAGCGGCCCCTCCCCGGGTCCCACATGTTCAGTTGGAGTGTGTTAAGTTGCCGGCCTATGTGCTGGATCCACGGCTGGATCACCAGCGGATCACTGGCATCATCGGTCGGCGCCATCGACCGCGACTCGTATAAGTTTCGAACGGCGAAGCAGGAATCGAGTTATGGTCAATACTTGGGCTTTCCGCTAATCCTTCGGGTTATCCGGTGCACCGGGGTACGTCGCATAAGTTCGTAAGTTCGTTCGTTAGCTTCATTTTCTTTCATTCGTTCCAAGTTAGATAAATGTGTCTTTGATACCGAATGCTGCCAGTAGGGGTACCAATTATTGTACAATATTTGTACTGATCTATGTAATCGGTGTGTGGGAGATAGCTGTGGCGTTATGTATGCTTTGCTCCACGTTTGTAAAGATTCATGTAAGCGCTGCGTTGGAAATATGTGTTTCGCAGTTAGGGTACGAAACAACTATTTCTTTACGCAGGCCCATGGTCAAGTAGAGTCGTAACTCGACATTCTGCCGATGGGTTGAATGTCGAGATGGATGTATAAAGTTAAATAACCCATGGGCGGGTCTCTTGCGCAGTCACCTCCACGTAGTGAGACCTGGTAATTGGCATCGTTTTCCAAAAAATTACTCAGTTGATTAATCTTTGGAAAACGATACCAAGCTAAGAACTACGCAGCAGTCCGGTTTGGATCTCCAAATGCCGCTAAAAGCATTTTGGATGATCTGGACTGGACTTCAACGTTGGACAACGTTGGACATAGTTGGACATCGTTGGACACCGTAGAATGCGTGCGTTTTAGGCTTAATTAATCGTAAGATAGATACATATGTTAAGTGCATTGTGAGCTCATTCTGTACAACGATACTTATCCATCGTGGAACGAAAAATTGTACCCGCGATTTGTCGGTTCGCGATCACTCAGTTCTTTCAAACTGTCGCGTGGCGTACTCGCTCGCGCGTATCCCGGGTACGTGCGGGTCAACGTGCACTGGAAAACTCTTTGGATTCGTAAGGCGGCCCAAGCACACCTCAGTCTTGGTGACTGCTCAACGACTGCTCGACGTTCGCACCGAATCGCGGGAGTTGTCGTCGCGCCGCTGATGCTTGCGAATCTGTTGGGGATTCAGTCGTGGATCTGCACTCCTGTCCGATTGGTACTTCGGTACTCGGGCAGGGACCTGTACTTTCACGTCCTCCGTAATTCTGTTCGGGCCCGCGGGGGTGGGCCCCACTGTTCAGTTGAGGCTTCTGCCTTCGTAATTCTGTTCAGCGGCCCCTCCCCGGGTTCCACATGTTCAGTTGGAGTGTGTTAAGTTGCCGGCCTATGTGCTGGATCCACGGCTGGATCACCAGCGGATCACTGGCGTCATCGGTCGGCGCCATCGACCGCGACTCGTATAAGTTTCGAACGGCGAAGCAGGAATCGAGTTATGGTCAATACTTGGGCTTTCCGCTAATCCTTCGGGTTATCCGGTGCACCGGGGTACGTCGCATAAGTTCGTTAGTTCGTTCGTTAGCTTCATTTTCTTTCATTCGTTCCAAGTTAGATAAATGTGTCTTTGATACCGAATGCTGCCAGTAGGGGTACCAATTATTGTACAATATTTGTACTGATCTATGTAATCGGTGTGTGGGAGATAGCTGTGGCGTTATGTATGCTTTGCTCCACGTTTGTAGAGATTCATGTAAGCGCTGCGTTGGAAATATGTGTTTCGCAGTTAGGGTACGAAACAACTATTTCTTTACGCAGGCCCATGGTCAAGTAGAGTCGTAACTCGACATTCTGCCAATGGGTTGAATGTTGAGATGGATGTATAAAGATAAAGAAGCCATGGGCGGGTCTCTTGCGTAGTCACCTCCGCGTGGTGAGACCTGGTAATTGGCATCGTTTTCCAAAAAATTAATCAGTTGATTAATCTTTGGAAAACGATACCAAGCTAAGAACTACGCAGCAGTCCGGTTTGTATCTCCAAGTGCCGCGAACAGAATTTTGGATGATACAGACTGGGCTGCACCGTAGGTCACCGTGGGACAACGTTGGACAACGTGGGACAACGTTGGAGAACGTTGGACAACGTGGGACAACGTGGGACAACGTGGGACAACGTTGGACAACGTGGGACAACGTGGGACAACGTGGGACAACGTTTGACATCGTGGGGCAACGTGGGACAACGTGGGATAACGTGGGACAACGTGGGACAGCGTGGGACAACGTGGGACAACGTGGGACAACGTGGGATATGTCTTGTCTCTCAAATCCATTCTGAGCCCATTCTGTATAATGGTACTTATCTGACTTGGAATCTAGTATAAAAATTGATTCTTCTTTTGCATTGAATCTTGTGGTTATTTTGTGCACGGGAGTGCGTTGCGTAAGTCCATTGATTCTTTGGAAAGATCGCGAACGAACGAGTTCGCGCCGCGATTTTTCTTTCATTGTCTGTTTGTTCGGGCTTCTTCTTAGTTTCCCATTTTTAAGAGAAAATTATTGCGGTCCTGTTAGAGTTTATAACTTTTCGATATATTCAAAAGTGTTGAGCCGCGAAAATAGAACGTTAAACAGTTTAGAACAATGACTCGATTGTCCCTTTTTCAGAACACGAAATTGTGTATGCAGTGTCAATAGGTTGGGTTAAATAAATTATTGTTTTATTTCCGATATATGAGATCATTCTCTTATTTCAAACGAATTTTTAATAAGTTATTTTATTGTTTCAAATTGAGTTATATCTCAATAATTCACTCATGGAATTCAATTTTTTTTTTGTTGTATTATGTGTATTTGCTTCAGTTAACGTCATAAACTTGCAACATAGTAACAGTTAGATTCAAATACCTCGAAACAAGTATTCTTTAAACATATTTAGTGGCGAACTTTTGAATTCTTGCAAATATTTTCCAATATTTATAACAGGCGACTATAGTGTATTAGTGCAATGTATATTTCGTATTCTAATAACGAAAATTTACAGTATATATTCTAATTGCGAACAGTATAATTTTTGAAATCGATTGCATTGCATTCACGGTATTCGTAAGCATTTGTTTGCTATCGAGAAATATCTCACAATTTTCAACTTATAGTTTCATACTTGTTCCAGTTTCTGAATAATAATTTTTAAGTGTAAAGAAATAGCAGTATTTTCTAAATAAACGTTCAATAGGAAAAAGAGGAAAAATTGTCGAAACAACGTTTCGCTTCTTTTCCACCCCTCCCCCACCTCCGGCTCTAAACTGCTTTATTTTCAGGAAATATTTGTGACCGCGCGCAATGCGGTTGTAGAGTCAGTGTTTGCTACGCAATAGTTTCTTTTCAATTTTTTAAAATCACGATATTTTTGATTAAATTCGATCAAATAATCACACGCGAAAGTAATAAAATTTTATCAATTAAATTTGTACGCGATATTAGAGTCCTTGTTCGTCGATCATAATTTAAGCGGTCGTGGTAACGTAGTCTTTTATTTTTTTTTTTTTTTTTTTTTTTTATATTTATTGTTTCGAATATTCGTTTTCGGTATTAGAGTCAGTGCCTTCCTCAAGAGGATAAAGCCTCTCCTGGAACTCAAGTATGTAAGTAGTTTTATATATTGTATTTCAACTTGTCCTATTTATTATATTTTGTTTGAAATATTGTTAATTATAAAATAAGAATGGTTGATAACTTAAAAAGCTGTAAATGTTCTCTTTAATTGAAATAAAGTCTTAAAGTCTTGATTTTTATATTTTAGACTTTCATATTAGAGTTTTAGTTTTTATACTTATCAAAGTTTATTAGAATTTCAATCTTTATTACTATTAATATTACTAAAGTTAATAAACCTTCATTTTTCATTATCTTCAACTTTTTAAATAATCAGCAATCACTCATCGTGTTTTGCTCTGTAACAGATTGTTCGCAACCTCCATTTCCAACATTGGACCTCACACGGTTCCTGCCTGATGTTAGTCTCCCTGATTATCCGCAGCATCCATGGTACGTCTTCTGTTTCTCCGCTTCGAACGGTGAGTCGCATGCATTTTTGTTCCTCCGGTCACTCAATCATGTCGTAGGATGAAAGGTCCAAATCGGCACGGGTGACCGGTTGTACTACGTAGAAATTTTTGCGAGCATAGTGACCGCGGGTATTTTTATACCCGTGAGTAGTAACACTCTTTTTTAAAATTTATTAGTTTAGGATAGGTCTTCTTGCACAGCGCGATTATAATAATTAGTTTTTTAATAATTAGGTTAAACATATACACTCGAGAATATATTCGTGTTATTTATAAATGTGCATGTTAATATTTTGTATGAATATTTGCAAATGGCAAATATCTACACGAATATACCTGTATGACATACATATACTTGATCTTAAGTAATGAATTAATCGTGACATTATTAAGTCACGATCGTTTATTTCATTTCGGTTAGAATTTAAAATATGAGTCAAAATTCATTTTTTTCCGTATAAAAATGTGCAAAATTTTACGTGCAAGAAGACACTTCGCGACAGGCAGATTTTTTAATCAAAGCAATAATTTTGAACACTGCTTCTGCACTTTCGAGTATATGCTTTGATAAAGAGATCGCCTGAGATTATTTCTTTCTTAGTAATATATTTAGAGTCAATAATTCTATTTGCATGAGTCTCAGTCTTTTTCTACTAACGCTACTTTTTTCGAAATATTAACATTTTGTTCTAATTTATTAAATTAATAAAGTAGAGTTACTTAGTTACTATTAAATTAATAAAGTAAATTTAATCAGATGCAAAGTAGTAAAATATAAACTCAAAGAACGTTAGTCCGTTAAATAAAAATTACACAAACTAATCATCTTTTTAGATCAGGATTTTCAGGTTTAACCCTTTCCGTGCCCATTGTCAGGATCTCATTCACGTGCCCAGGTGCTACTTGAATGGGAGAAAGACATTGGGCACGATGGTCTAGAATTAAGTAATGTAATAATTTCTCAGCGACTGACGATGTGTTAGTGTATCGTGCACGACGTATTTTCCACATTATGTGTGTGTGTGTTGTTAGGCCGTGGAATTGCGTCGCTTTTTCTCATTCGTTAAAACTTCAAATATTAAAAATGTCGAGACATATATCGATTCAATTTACGTCTCGATACAATCACAATTTGTGATAATATCATCCACGCGATTAAGTGTAACCACGCTTTTTATATTGCCATAAGTTACAATTATAATTCCAAGTTTACTTACATTTATTGTAACGATATCATTTCCTCAGACGTGTTTTATCACGTTTTACGCAATGGTCACTAGCCTTCGTCAGTCGATTTCAGGAAAAAGGTAAGTACCTTAGAGTGTGAATGTTGTATTAAGCTCGGGTGTCGGAGGCGTCCCGGGACGTCCTCTCTAGTGTAGAACCTTTGCGCCCGGGTGGTATGTGTGAGAACCGTGGAGTGAGTGTGTTGGTGTGCATGTTTTGCCATTTTTTAAATATAGCGTTAGGTAGGATAGGTAGTATACTTTCTGGTATGTTTGTTAATTATAAGTAGGTAGGGCCGGGCAGGTTGGCACAGTCTCTGGTCGGGTAGGCTCGTTTTCGTGTGACCAACCTGTTTCTGGAAATCTAATTTGAAAAATCGACGGTGAAACTGGCACGAGTAGAGCATGCACTCGTCTCTGGTTTTGCCTTTCGATTTTTCGAATTTCGCGGTCGCGGTCGCGAATGGGCTCGAAACGAACGTTTATTGCTCGAGCACGCACATGCGAGTGAGCAACGATCACTGTTGTGATCGTTGGTCAGTCCATATGCACTTCCATCAGCTTCCGCGGTTTATATTTTTATTTTATAAGTTTTTTTTTTGTTTGCGATTTAGAAGTCTCGAGCTTAGATTTAAGTTTCAGCGGGCATTGCGCCCGAAGAAAGAAGAGGCTATATGCTGAAGAGGCCCGGCAAACTGCCACTCAAGAGGGCAACTACTAATGGCTCCCCATTCTCTGGGTCATCCAGAGCATGGGAAGTCATTATTGTTACTACTTTGTCACTATGCTCGATTTTAGTATTAGTAGTAGTAGTAGTAGTAGTAGTAGTCTTTGTTTTTTTGGCCGATGTATATATCGGTCCATCGTCCCATTGGGCAAATCGCGATTTTTCTTATTAGTGTTTCGACAAGTTAATTACGGGTTGTATTAGAGTTACGAAATAATATTGCTATTTTTCATTAGTGTGGCGAGAGAATGATTACGGTTTGAATTAGAGTTGCGATAAAATGATAATCGCGTTTGTTTTAGAGTTGCGAATTACGATATCGCGATTGTCTTTTGCAATTTTTAGAATTTTTTCTGTTTTTCTGTTTAAGTTGCAATACTAGGATATTTAAAGTAGCTTTTTCAAATAGTAAATAGTAATTTTCATTAAATTCACTTTAAGAATTAGCGTTGCGACATTGTTCCATCGCGAGTTCTACTTATTTTTCCTATTAGCGTTGCGATAATGAATGCTCGCGTTTTGTTAAGTAGAGTTGCTATCACAAACTGCCCAAACCCTCCGACTGCATTTGTCGGACACTGCTCCTGGATCACATGTACAGCCTAAAGAGCTGTACAAGTGTGATCGTTCATCCGCAACCTCCTAAATGGTTGCACTGCGATCTCTCGCTATTAGTGTTGCGTATTGCTTAAATACGAGTGCGTAGATTTATACTTATTAGCGTTGCGTATCAGATATCGAGAATTTTCAGATTTTTCTTTCTTTTTCTTTTTAATAGTAGATTAATTGATATTGCAGATATAACGAAGCACTCGTCGCGTTTGATTTTGAGAATTTTCTGCTTCATAAATATTAGTAGTAAATTAGCGTTGCGAAACAAGAATATTCAGTTCCACTCTCGACGTGTTGATCGGGTTTATATAGAGTGGAAGACGATTGAATTTTAGTAGCCCTTCTGGCTACTGCTTTGTTTCTTTTTCAGCGCCCCTTATTAATGCGCCGCTTATTACTACGTTTATTACTGAAAATACTGCTATAAGACATATTCCTTTGTCAGCGTTAACGTTACCATGACTGCTAAAATACAGAACTTTATTACGAATGTATAATATATATATATATTTACATGTATGAAATTGTGAGCGATTTCATGCGCAACAAAGTATTATAATGAAATATCTTAATGTTGCTATGAAGGCTTGAAATATTTTTTAAAATTTAATTCATTGCAATTGGAATTAGTGCCGGTGATTGTTCGTTCTTAGAACCATAACTTTTAGAATTTTTTCGACCGCGATATTTTCACTTCAATCTTTTAACAGTAATGTAGAATTTTATAAATATTCGAATTTCATTTGCACGAAACAAAAGTTTCGTCACAAAACAAAGACATCGTCACGTTTGTAGCAAAAATTCTGCAAAAAATGACTTATGCACATACCTTTCGGTTTATTATGTTGCAAATCACTATGTGGTTGTAGAAAATAACAGATACTGTTAAAAGTTAAAAGATAAAGCAAGTGATTGTATAATAACCGGGGTTTCTCTCATCTTTGTTATTCCAAATGAACTTTTCAATTTTTAATTCAGTTTAAATTCAATTACTTAAAATTCTTGTTTCCAACGTAACCCTAGTTTCGATTAAAAGATACACGTGATTCTCTATATTTGCTAAAATTCAATCAATAGTAATTTGATCTATAATTGACCATTATTAATAGTTTATTTTTCATAAAATGTTTCATAAAATGTTCTCGTTTTAAAGATGTCTGTTTCTTCCATATACCAAATCCAGTAAATGAGTTTGTTTCGGATTTATCAATTTACAGAAAATACGTTTCAGTTACATATATCAACATTTCATAGCATATTAAATATGTATGCTAGATGCCCAAATGATTTTTCTTCGATCGTCTGATTGTTCAGGCTTCTTCCCGTTTTCCCATTTTTAAAAGAAGCATATCGCGGTCACGTTGGAGTATATAACTTTTCGATATCTTCATAAGTTTAGTACAACGAGTCGTATGTCTCTTTTGCAAAACTGTAAATTGTATATACAGTGTCAGTACTTTCATTTCCTTTCTGTGGTTCCAAGTTAGACATAAGTACCATTCATACCGAATGTTGTCAGTACGGTTGCGAATTATTGTACAATGTTTGTACCGATCGATGTAATTGTTTTCGCAGATTAATCAGTTGATTAATTTTCAGAAAACGACTACATTGATAAGTACAAACATTGCACAATAATTCGATACCAAGCTCAGAATCACGCTAATACAGTCCATTTTGGATTACGAAAAGCCACGAAGAGAATTTTGGATAATCTAAACTGGACTGCAACGTGGGACGACATTGGACACCGTGGGACGACATTGGACGCCGTTGGACACCGTGGGACGCCGCTGGACACCGTGGGACGCCGCTGGAAACCGTAGAACACCGTTGGTCCAGTGTAGATCACCAAAAAACGCGAAAAGAATTTTGGATGATCTAGACTGGACTGCAACGTGGGACACCGTGGGATTCCATTGGTCCAGTGTGGATCTCCAAAAGCCGCGAAAAGAATTTTGGATGATCTACACTGGACTGCAACGTGGGACACCTTTGGTTCAGTGTGGATCTCCAAAAGCCGCGAAAAGAATTTTGGATGTTCTACACTGGACTGTAACGTGGGACACCATTGGTTCAGTGTGGATCGCCAAATGCCGCGAAAAGAATTTTGGATGATCTACACTGGACTGCACCGTTGGACATCGTTGGACATCGTTGGACACCGTTGGACATCGTTGGACACCGTTGGACATCCGTGGACACCGCTGGACATCGTTGGACACCGTTGGACATCGTTGGACATCGTTGGACACCGTTGGACACCGTTGGACACCGTTGGACGACGTTGGACACCGTTGGACACCGTTGGACATCGTTGGACACCGTTGGACGACGTTGGACACCGTTGGACATCGTTGGACATCGTTGGACATCGTGGGACACCGTTGGACATCGTTGGACACCGTTGGACACCGTTGGACATCGTTGGACATCGTGGGACACCGTTGGACATCGTTGGACACCGTTGGACAACGTTGGACATCGTTGGACATCGTTGGACACCGTTGGACGACGTTGGACACCGGTGGACATCGTTGGACATCGTTGGACATCGTTGGACACCGTTGGACATCGTTGGACACCGTTGGACATCGTTGGACACCGTTGGACACCGTTGGACATCGTTGGACACCGTTGGACGACGTTGGACAACGTTGGACACCGTTGGACGACGTTGGACAACGTTGGACACCGTTGGACGACGTTGGACACCGTTGGACACCGTTGGACATCGTTGGACACCGTTGGACGACGTTGGACACCGTTGGACATCGTTGGACATCGTTGGACATCGTGGGACACCGTTGGACATCGTTGGACACCGTTGGACACCGTTGGACATCGTTGGACATCGTGGGACACCGTTGGACATCGTTGGACACCGTTGGACAACGTTGGACATCGTTGGACATCGTTGGACACCGTTGGACGACGTTGGACACCGGTGGACATCGTTGGACATCGTTGGACATCGTTGGACACCGTTGGACATCGTTGGACACCGTTGGACATCGTTGGACACCGTTGGACACCGTTGGACATCGTTGGACATCGTTGGACACTGCTGGACACCGTTGGACACCGTTGGACGACGTTGGACAACGTTGGACACCGTTGGACGACGTTGGACACCGTTGGACATCGTTGGACACCGTTGGACGACGTTGGACACCGTTGGACATCGTTGGACACCGTTGGACACCGTTGGACGACGTTAGACATCGTTGGACATCGTTGGACATCGTTGGACATCGTGGGACACCGTTGGACATCGTGGGATACCGTTGGACACCGTTGGACATCGTTGGACATCGTTGGACATCGTTGGACACCGTTGGACACCGTTGGACATCGTTGGACACCGTTGGACACCGTTGGACACCGTTGGACACCGTTGGACGACGTTGGACATCGTTGGACATCGTTGGACGACGTTGGACACCGTTGGACACCGTTGGACATCGTTGGACATCGTTGGACATCGTGGGACACCGTTGGACGACGTTGGACACCGTTGGACGACGTTGGACACCGTTGGACATCGTGGGACATCGTTGGACATCGTGGGACACCGTTGGACATCGTGGGACACCGTTGGACATCGTTGGACACCGTTGGACATCGTGGGACACCGTTGGACATCGTGGGATACCGTTGGACACCGTTGGACATCGTTGGACATCGTTGGACATCGTTGGACACCGTTGGACACCGTTGGACATCGTTGGACACCGTTGGACACCGTTGGACACCGTTGGACACCGTTGGACGACGTTGGACATCGTGGGACACCGTTGGACATCGTTGGACATCGTTGGACATCGTGGGACACCGTTGGACATCGTTGGACATCGTGGGACACCGTTGGACACCGTTGGACATCGTTGGACATCGTGGGACACCGTTGGACGACGTTGGACACCGTTGGACATCGTGGGACATCGTTGGACATCGTGGGACACCGTTGGACATCGTGGGACACCGTTGGACATCGTTGGACACCGTTGGAAATCGTTGGACACCGTTGGACACCGTTGGACATCCGTGGACACCGTTGGACATCGTTGGACACCGTTGGACATCGTTGGGCACCGTTGGACACCGTTGGACACCGTTGGACATCGTTGGACACCGTTGGACACCGTTGGACACCGTTGGACACCGTTGGACGACGTTGGACATCGTTGGACATCGTTGGACATCGTGGGACACCGTTGGACATCGTTGGACACCGTTGGACACCGTTGGACGACGTTAGACATCGTTGGACATCGTTGGACATCGTTGGACATCGTGGGACACCGTTGGACATCGTTGGACACCGTTGGACATCGTAGGACACCGTTGGACATCCGTGGACACCGTTGGACATCGTTGGACACCGTTGGACATCGTTGGGCACCGTTGGACACCGTTGGACACCGTTGGACATCGTTGGACACCGTTGGACACCGTTGGACACCGTTGGACACCGTTGGACGACGTTGGACATCGTTGGACATCGTTGGACATCGTGGGACACCGTTGGACATCGTTGGACACCGTTGGACACCGTTGGACGACGTTAGACATCGTTGGACATCGTTGGACATCGTTGGACATCGTGGGACACCGTTGGACATCGTTGGACACCGTTGGACACCGTTGGACACCGTTGGACATCGTTGGACATCGTGGGACACCGTTGGACATCGTTGGACACCGTTGGACATCGTTGGACACCGTTGGACACCGTTGGACGACGTTAGACATCGTTGGACATCGTTGGACACCGTTGGACATCGTTGGACATCGTGGGACACCGTTGGACACCGTTGGACATCGTTGGACATCGTTGGACATCGTGGGACACCGTTGGACGACGTTGGACACCGTTGAACATCGTGGGACATCGTTGGACATCGTGGGACACCGTTGGACATCGTGGGACACCGTTGGACATCGTTGGACATCGTGGGACACCGTTGGACGACGTTGGACACCGTTGGACACCGTTGGACATCGTTGGACATCGTTGGACATCGTGGGACACCGTTGGACGACGTTGGACACCGTTGGACATCGTGGGACATCGTTGGACATCGTGGGACACCGTTGGACATCGTGGGACACCGTTGGACATCGTTGGACAACGTGGGACAACGTGGGACAACGTGGGACAACGTGGGACACCGTTGGACATCGTGGGACACCGTTGGACATCGTTGGACATCGTTGGACACCGTTGGACATCGTTGGACACCGTTGGACACCGTTGGACACCGTTGGACACCGTTGGACGACGTTGGACATCGTGGGACACCGTTGGACATCGTTGGACATCGTGGGACACCGTTGGACGACGTTGGACACCGTTGGACACCGTTCGACATCGGTGGACATCGTGAGACACCGTTGGACACCGTTGGACACCGTTGGACGACGTTGGACATCGTTGGACATCGTTGGACACCGTTGGACATCGTTGGACATCGTTGGACATCGTTGGACATCGTTGGACATCGTTGGACACCGTTGGACATCGTGGGACACCGTTGGACACCGCTGGACATCGTTGGACATCGTGGGACATCGTCGGACACCGTTGGACATCGTTGGACACCGCTGGACATCGTTGGACACCGCTGGACATCGTTGGACACCGCTGGACACCGTTGGACATCGTTGGACATCGTTGGACATTGTTGGACACCGTTGGACATCGTTGGACACCGTTGGACACCGTTGGACGACGTTGGACATCGTGGGACACCGTTGGACATCGTTGGACATCGTTGGACATCGTGGGACACCGTTGGACATCGTTGGACATCGTGGGACACCGTTGGACATCGTTGGACATCGTGGGACACCGTTGGACATCGTGGGACATCGTTGGACATCGTGGGACACCGTTGGACATCGTGGGACACCGTTGGACATCGTTGGACACCGTTGGACATCGTGGGACACCGTTGGACATCGTGGGATACCGTTGGACACCGTTGGACATCGTTGGACATCGTTGGACATCGTTGGACACCGTTGGACACCGTTGGACATCGTTGGACACCGTTGGACGACGTTGGACACCGTTGGACACCGTTG